>NC_072734.1:125199481-125425463 GCF_026930045.1 Uloborus diversus | reverse complement strand
AAACAACCTGTATAACTCATGATGACTCGAGCTCGGAAACGTCGTCAATCAAATCTTTCTCGCCAAACTGAAAAAACCCGTCAAAAAAGTACACGTCACGAAACTCAGTCTCCTGAATCACAGCAAAAACGAATGCAACATGTTAGAGATAAAAATCGGCTGAATTATTATAGTCCTTCACCCGCGACAAAGAAAATGCATAGCTCTGCGAAAAGAATGGCTAACTAAAGAGTCGGGAATCTGAAATAACCGAAATGACAATATGACGACTGGCCGACTGGTTGTTGCTATGGTGAGTTTGATAACTGTCATGTGTTTAGTGACATTTGCAAGGTTAAGACAAATCGATTGACGTAAGAATAATCAAAATTGGCGAAGTCGTTTAGTCTCTACAACGCCACACAGGAACAAATATACATACATGCATACATAGACTCAAAAACACATTATACTTTCCTTTACGTCGTGCACGCGCAGTCGGGTAAAAAAGAACTTTCGGTTTGTTAGTACAGTGAAACCTGTGTAAGTTGACCACTCGCGGTGCAGTACTTTGGCGGTCAACTTAGACAGGTGGTCAACTTATAAAGGGCGGTAATATTTTTTTTTTTTTTTTTTTTGGCATTTCTTGCACCATGTATTCATTTTTTGAGGAATTCATCCTTACTCTTTCTGTTCAACTCACTTTCAATGTTTAATATTATTGAAAGTGAAACAATAATTAAAAATACTATTCAAATAATTTTGTTAGTTTTCCTTGTTTTTAACTATATTAGACAATTAAGTTTTAGAAATTCCATATATGCCAGCTAATATTCTCTTTCCTTTTCACGTAAAACTTATAGCACAAAGAGCCACAAGCTCGACTCTCCCAGTTCATAAAGGCAAAATCAAAATGTCCTATCTCTTAATCCCTTGCACCAGAAACATGTAACTTTACTCATTACCAAGCCCAGATCTGCGTACCCGCAATGCGAGAGGCCCGCGTCCTTAACGAAGCTAACGGCCCTAGAAATTGAAGAAAAAATACAAAAAAAAAAAAAAAAAACTAGCACTAAGACTTATTCACTTTACTAATAGACACTGCTGGCCACTAGGGAGGGGCCCTACATATTTTGTTGCAGGGGAATAAAAATGTATAGATCCGGGCCTGCTCTTTTTAGCACAATTCCTGTGTTGTCACAACATATTGCAACTGAAAGGAAAGACTTTGAACTTTTCTACTGACATCTATTTTCATTGAACAGAGTACAAAAGAAAAGGCTATCTCAAATAGAACAACAAATGAAAAACAAGTTTGGAGAATAAAGAACAGCATTAAGCTTTATGCTGCTAATTTAGTTTAAAATTCCGTTCTGCCATGAAAGAATTAAAAACATTCTTGGAAAGCTATGAAAAAAAAAAAAATAATAATAAACAAATAAATAATATAATAAAGTAATTTGCTGAAGAAAGGTAAAAAAATAAACCAAGTGGTCAACTTACAAAGGGTTTTTTTTACAATACTCCGAACCAAATTTGGCGAACATTAGTGGTCAAGATAGACAGGTGGTCAAGATAGAGAGGTGGTCAAGTTACAGAGGTTTCCCTTCATTATATGAGATAGGACTAATTCCGTTCCAGACAAAAGCGGTCAACATAGACAGGTGGTCAACTTACAAGGGTGGTCAACTTTACAGGTTTTACTGTACTGAGTAGAATAATGGGAAACTCGAGTACGCTTCATGGGCCACATATAACCTTAGAGCCATAAGCTGTTCACCCCTGCTACCTAACACACTCACAAATAAATGCTAATTTTTTCCACATTCACAGCTTCTTGGTTCATCAAAATTTGTCTCTGTATGTTAGAAAATATTGAATAATATTTTAATGAATGCACATGCTGAGCTAAAGCTCGAAAGATGCCACTATGTGCATTACTTAGTTATTCTTCAGATTTACTTCCTTAATGTGAAGAATCAAAAGTTTTCAGCATTTTTCGTAGGTAAGGTACATTAGCGACTATCCTCCCCTACAAAGTTGGAAAGTGTCTTTTCCCCCTTTTCTTACTACTCCTTCCACCGATTTTCCCTCTAATAAGTAATAATAACTATTCCCTTTAGTAAGTATTTTATCATTTGTTTTGCAAATTCATTTCCTTAATTGCAATACTTTTTCGAGCCGTTTGAGTGTAACATAATTTTTTTAATTTGTTCGTAATTGGTTCCATCAACTAATTTCTACATTTTACTATCATTCATTATTCATCTACAAAAATTAATAAAAATATTCTGTCCATTTAAATCAACAGGAGCGATGCTGTTCTGGCAAATATCTTTTCTTCACTTAAATAAATACCTAATAAGCAATGTCTAGAGTATCTAGGTAATTTTCACATTACATCGGTAATTTAAGAAATGAAAGAAAAAAAAACACATTATCAGGTCACATTATTGAATCTGCAAATTATTTAGATCATCTGCAGAATAACTGATTTCTGCACTTTGGTGGCAACATACAGCATACAGGGCCAGTCTAGATGTGACAATGTAAATAAGCAATGTGTAAGCATTTAGAAAATTTGCTGATTACCTAGGTAATTCAAGAAATGAAAAAAAAAGGCACATTAACGGGTCACCCTTTAATCTGAAAATTATCTAGATAATATGCAGAATAACTTATTTCTGTAGTTTGTTGGCAACATACAGCATACATAGATAGTTCAAATGATTCATCGGACTTCAAAGGAATCTTTCTTGGAAAGAAGTATGCGACGTACAAACGCTGCTGATACAGCAGCAGAAACATACACTTTCTAAATTTCTGATCGATACTTCAGACGTTCAATATGTTCGCCCTTGGTCACCTGCCACGAACTCCAAAAGAATACCCTTGAAACGCTCAATAGTAGTTTTAGGCAAAACAAGGTTCAATCCCTTCGCAAATTGATATGCTTCTACACTGCAAAACTTAGTCTATAAAATGTAGACTCGGGTTTTCTAACCATAGTTTCTACATAATATAATGTTTTACACTGTATTATGAACGCCACATCTAAAATATTCTGAATATTGTATACAGATGTACCCCGACGGAAGGTCACATGAGGTCACTGTGTCCTTCCAAAAATTTGCTTATTCGGAAAATTTTGGCTGGCGATTCGGCAAAATTTGGAGTTCTATTCGGAAAATTGAGAATTTTCGCCTTTCCAAAACTTTTAAAATCAGGGCGCCCCTCATTGCATATCTCAAATGAGTTAACTTTGCATAGTTATCAAAAATTCTATATTGCTGCATGAAAATAATCAAAATCTGAATCATTGTTTCATAAATATAATTAAAATCGTATCATGCAGATGTTTTTAATTACCCATTAACTTAACGACTGGAGCAAAAAAGGTGCTGTAAATCAAAACCGGAAATTTGAACATTAAAAGAAGTCAACATAAGCAATTCCTTATTCATTCTTATCAGATAAAGTAATCCATCATCGTTACTGACAAAATACATCTCCCGTCGAAATTTAAATTTTTTATGACTTTGATATCTAAATAACACGTGCCATAATAAATATCAACACAAGAATCTCAATCTTTCCTTATGCAGGAAGCACAGAAGCAAAAGAAGTCAAGGTCCCTCCAGCACAGTTACAGCTAACAGCATCTTGAATTACATCAGAAATTCATGAATGGTAAAATATAGACAAGACCGTTATCGATGCCCGAGGGCGATTACGGTTCCGATCATTAGATCACCCAGCCCCGATGAAAATGCAAACACCACTGAAGGACAACGAGACTGGACGGTGACCTCGACAAGCACCACGCCTTATTTGCTTCTTTCGCGTTACTTTGGGTGCATTTTCGCTTCCTTACAACTATTATGACCATGGGAATATAGTGAAAAAAAAATTCTTTTCGTGTTCTAGAAAGAAGATGTCGTGTAGGATGTTCGGGTATAAATATCGGGAAGATCTGATCCTCAGGATCAATCCTGGTCTTCCCTCTGACATCTGTGTTGTACAACAACCAACAACTCATCAGAAATCATGAGATTCGTGAGTATATTTATTTTGATATCTTATCACTGTTGACGCTTGTAAAAGGTGCTGGAATGATATGGCGATTTACATGCTTCAACTTCTCAAAATAAAATCATTTAACATAAAAAATACCAGCCTAGTTATCTAAAATATTCGAAATGATACCTTACCTTAATAATTGCTTAGAAATATTTTTCAATAACTTCACAAACTTTATTCAATGATCCATAAAATGTACTATTAAAGTAGATCATGCCTACAGTTTTTCTATGTATTTTCCTTTTTTTTTTTTTTTTGTTAATCCCCCCCCCCTTTTCTGTGTGTGTGGTGTTGCACATTTTCCACGACTTGCTGAACTGTTTTTTACATTACTGATCGTTTAGTCGAACGTTATTCTGGTGGTTTAAAGTCTTTTATGAATTTTATTATTTTAAATTGCCTAAATTGGCATCCTTATATTTAAGCAAGTATCAAGTGGGACAGGTAATTCACATGTAACTTTTATAAAGTTGTTTATTTACTTTTTAAGTAATTGTGTAGTTATAAATTTCACTTTAGTGAAAGTTATTAAAACTTAACACAATTACAAGCTATTGAAACAAATTCTAAGCAAAGTTTAGCAATGCTATATCAGTCTGAAAAAAAAATGTATAAGTATCTAACAGTAGAAGTTAAGGAAAATATGACATTTGGAATCTTTCGTGATCATAAAACTGTTTAAAAAGTCTGATTGAAGTATACATTTTAAAGAAATTTAAATTTTTCTTATGTGAAATGTTTCATGTTTGTTTATGCTCTTAAGCAAGAAAGGAAAGTCCCCCCCCCCCATAAAGTTTTAATTGTTAGATTTATTGGTTTAATTTGCCAAAAACAGCTAAAATTATTTAAAAAAAAATGAATGGAACAAGAAAACATACTTCAAAAGCCGTTATTTTTTGTAAACTCTTAAATTTATTTGAACTGCATTACATTTTCCAGAAAGTAAAAGTTTTATATTCAGTAAGTTACCGCCCTATAGCCAGGGCTTTTCCATCTCCAGCTCAGTCACTCCTATGCCGGGCTGATGAATGCTAATAAGCACGAAACTGCAGTCCTTGGCTGGAACTGACTGAGCTGGCGGTGTATTTCATGTAAAAGTTTATAATTTTATTTTTAAATAAGAGTTTAATGATTTTTAAGAGCAGTTATATTTTGGTATTTTCTCCCACTAAGAATTTCAAATATTATAATATTGTACTTAAAGATAATTATTGTACTAAATTATAAAGAGTCCAAAAACTATCCATTTAAGACAGCTGATACAAAATCTCTGCAAACCAATTATTGCATCAGTCATGATGATCTCTCCGTATGAGTTTTTAATTCGTCGCAAATGCTAATTTCAAAGATTAAATAATGTACTTGAAACTTTATTTATATTGTATACTAAGCGTATTCACTTTCTACTTACAACATCCAACCCTTCATCAATGTTCAAATTTTAAGTAATAGAAGAGCGAAAAAATTAAATAATAACATTTTATAAGATTTTCTACCAAATAGTACTTTTACTTCACAATAAATAAATAGGGAATAAATGTATTCAGCCAGCAAATAAAATTGATTCTGAGAAGATTGTTTTGCATTAAAAACGGCTTATCAGAAATTTGTAATTTTCATTTTAGAAAAGAAAGTCTTTAACACTTTTTACTTTCAAAACTTTGTAGGTCGGAGATGATTTTCTAAGACACTAAGTACTACATAATCCCCTCTAAACTACGAAATCTGATAATTTAGTCATAATATTTAAAGACCTCTTTTGTACTTCCTAAATAATCGGTTCAACTTGCTTCCCGACTTCTCTTCTTTTTCAGTGAAAATAATCAACTACAAATATTTGTTACAAACAAAATTACGTGTTTCAAGAAATCACAATATGAATTCCGCACAAATTGCTGAAAAACTCTGAGAGCCACTTTAAATTACTTATAAATGGAATACACAAAATAAATATATCATAACATATAAGTTTTCTTTCATTATGATAAACTAAAATTCAACAGCTAATTTCGTCACAACCAAAAACTTGCCATTAAAAAATCGAAATGCCTAAGAAAGGGGTCTAAGGTGTTTTACCCCTCTTATTGAAAAAAAAATGTATTTTCATTAAACTTAAAATTTGTGTAATAGAATGATGCATTACTTTAACATATCTCGCTTTTTTATTTATTTCTTATATATTGAAGAAAAGTGTTGCTATGTATCAAGTCAGTTCTGTATTTTTCTTCTTTTTTTTTTTTGAAGACTTACTTTTCTCAATGGTTTCTTGTTAGGTTTATTAGCGTTAATCCACACCACACATGCAGCATAATGAAACTTTTAATTGACAAAAAATTTGTACCGCTTTTCACTTTCCCAAAAAGTTTCTACTTTAAGCCCTCTACCCGGAATGGTTTTATGAACTTACATGTTATTTGTCTCAAAATTGAAGGATATTGAAGCTGGAGAAACTTTTTTCAGCCTTTTTCCTATTTGTATTAGTCAGTAATACAAGAAAGTGCCGATTAACCAAGAACTGACATTGCGATCTAGATTGGAAGCATTTTTGCACCCATATTGAACGCTCAAAAAAAAAAAAAAAACTAAGCACTTATCTGAAATACGTAAATCCCCGTGCCTAGGCTATAAGCTAATGAGAAAAAGAACTAAAATTTAGAGTATCTATTATTCTAATTCTCAGCCTTTTCAACTTAAAAACTTAAAAAAAAAAAAAAAAAAAAAACACTAATTTTTCTGCATAGCTCGCTATCTTTTTTTTTTTTTTTTTGCCTAGCTCACAGTTTATCCCCAACATTCAATGACGAATTTCGGACGTTTGCTGAATCATTGAGCCAATTCTAAAGCATTGCCTTTTTGCAGTTTCTGTTACCTCTTCTTTTGGCCACCAGTGCCATGGCTGCAAATATGGGGATGAGTCTCCATGGCAACGCCTACAACTTCGGCTACGCTACCGGTGATGCTGGTGGACACAGCAGGGCCGAATCCGGCAGCGGAGGAGCAGTAGCTGGTAGCTACAGCTACATTGATGCCAACGGAGACCAACGTACCGTCCACTACACAGCTGGACCAGATGGATTCAAGGCCAGCGGAGACACTGGAGTGGACAGGAAGACCGCTGCTGCTGCAGCTGCCATGGCCGCTCTCGCCCCCAAAGCACCTCCCGCAGCTGCACCCATTGCACCTGTCGCAGCCCCAGTATACCATAACGCATTCTTACCATATGGGGCATATAATCCTTATGCTTATGCCCACTCTAATGGATATGTTGCACACTGGTAAAAAAGAACCGTAAATGAAGGGATTCTAAATGAAGCCGATTCTTCAGTCCTGGTAAAATTTAATGTCGTTTCAGCTTTTTAACATCTCCCACAAAAAACCTCTGAGATCTATCTCTTCCTTGCAAGTATCTTGAAAATGCAAAATGTCAGTTATTTTTACTTCTTCAAGATAGTGTAATTTCATTTCTGATTATGTTTTGTGTTCTATCTACAACCCTCGATTAATTTATATTCGTCTGTTAAATGTCCCTCAATCTAGTCCTTTAAGTTATTTTTAAATCCGCTTCAGCTAAAACATATGACAAACTTTAATTTTGAATGTTGACACAATAGAGTTTTTTTCAAATATCAGCTGTAAATGACATTGAAAAAATTACCATGGAGAGTTAGTTTTCATTTTAGAATCCTTCGCTCTCCACAATTCTGGACCGATGACTCTGGACTGATATGTAAATTTCATTTTAAAATCATTCATGATATTAGATTTCATTCATACTTTGCTATGTTTCATCCAAAAGATTATTTAAATTTAAATATTTGTGCTTGCTGATACCGTGCTTTGCAAAGTTCGAATCAGTCCAATAGTTTCTTTCGCTATCGTTGTTCTACACAACTTTGGGAATTTGGTGAACTGATAAAGCTCTCGATAAGTGATAAGTCTATTTATGTACTGCTGATGGTGCTGCAAAATTTCATTGTAAACAATGAGAAAATAAACTGTGATTTTATTTCAAATTGGATTTTCACTGTCTGTTAAATACATTTTTTCTTAGCGTTTGTACATATTTTGTAATGGCAAAACAATGCAACCAATTAATAGTATAATCAACTTAGAACACTTAAGTTTGAGAAATTGAAAACGTTACTTGCGTGTTTGCAATGAAACTTTTGATCAATGAGCACGAAACTGTCATAAAAAGTAAATCACTCATAAAGGAAAAATAAGCGTGCAAACAATAACGGCTTTGTAAAGTTAGTTTCAAACGTTATGAAAATCATACTGTAGAAATTCACTATTCAAACACAGTGTCCGGTTTGTATTAAATCTGATCGTTCATTCAATTTGTTTGTAGAACAATTCAGGAGAGAAATAGCTCGTAGAAAAATTTACTGCATAAAAATTTACTTTTGATAATGAGCGAGTTTGCTCTGTTTTCTATAACTCGTTTTTTTTTAAAACAGTACTTATTTTAAAACCATATTTAAGTAACAAATACAATGTTTTTAAAAGCTCATTTTTGTTCCTTACACTATTTCTAATTCAGAAAAAATGATAACTAACCGCAATAGTCTAACATAAGCAATTGAGTCTTCATAGTATAGCAAGTTTAAGATTCATTTCAACATTAATAACTTACTTCTAACTTCTTTATTAAATATCTTTTGATCTAAAGGATCTTAGTTTTTAAATTAAAAAACAAAAACAAATTCTATACAGTTTCATTCCCAATAATTACAAATTGCTTCAATAAACAAAGAAATAAAAAAAAATTAAAATCGTTAAAAATTCGTTTTTAAAATGTCAAGAATTTCAGACATTTTAATTGTGTGCCATTATCTTACAAAATCTCTAGACACAAAATTACAACAAGACTTGCTTTCATCTTCAAGTACATTATTGTTTTTTTTCTTTATTTATTTATTTTAAATGTGTCATACTTAGCATCCACTTACGCTGTCAAATGTCACGTTTAAGATTAAAGAAAATACGCATAAAAATTTTGTTGATTTCTCAAGACCTAACGAAAAAAACGGTTTCATTTAGGCTGTAAAAATAAGACGCGCAATTGACGGAAAGAATCGATTTTGCCATTTGTTTTTACGAGAAAAAAAAATCTTTTTCTTAAAAAGATAGAAATTATTTCACACTTCACAAATCAAACCTTTAATAAAACTCTCAGCGTCCAAATGGCTAATACATACTTGTTCGTTTTAAAATTTGAATGCAGGATCTACTACTAAGGGTTTAAAACATTAGGGATACTTTGGAATAGTTTTGGCTGAGTAAAGTAATGCTTTGAGATGAAAATTCTGCATTACTAAGTCCTAAAAGAATTTATAATAAAGTAATATATTTTGGAAAAACATATTTCTTCTGCACAGAAACTAAGCAGGAACTCTTCTGGTTCCTCTAAAACCCATACCGTTGATCAAATCAAAGGCAACAATCGTGTGTAGTAATTTACTTATACTAATATGTTTCATGTACAAATACACGGAGATAAAATTAAATTTCATATTGTTTTCAAATTAAGCAATAACTAATAAAAAGTAGATATCAATGAATAGAAAAACGCTTTTCGGGGACTTTTATGGATAAACATTTATCTACCAGTAGGTGCCGAGGATGGGACTCAGTCACACATTACTCTTGAAAAAGTCATATATTTATAAAAAGTCTCCTACAACATTCTTCAATGTTACAAAAACCAATTGTAGGAAAGAAAAATAGATTTTTAAACTTAACGTTACTTTAATTTAAATAGCTTTGATGTTACAAATTATTTGGATAATTGCTGAAAATAGATCATATGTAATGAGTGAGGCTAAAAAAGATTATATCATGTGATGTACTATCGTCGTGAACTAGAATGAAACTCTATGAGCTCCGTAGAAAACGTTTTTAGTTTTGAATAGTTTGATCACGTTGCGTGCTTCAAAACTCTTTTTGTTGTATGCCCAGGATACACATACACACGCACATACAGACAGACATACTAAAGATACATTCATAATTTTCTTGCACCAGAACAGCGATAAGAAATAGCCGAGTTTTAACAGGGTCCCCGCCGAAGAGTGTGTTTGTTTTAAGCGATGTTGACACCTTTAGTACATGAAAATTGGTATAAGGAAAGACTGTTGTAACTCCCCCCCCCCCCCCGCATTTCATCCGGGAAACCCAATGACGTTGATTTTGATTTCAGTTTCAGGAGTTCGGGTTAATTCATAAATTTCTACCGCTTCTGTAGACTAGAAGAGGACATTTGGGTGTAGCAGACGATGTTCAAAGCATTAATGTATGAGAGGTGGTCATAGAGACTGAGTACAGACTCTCACTTTTATACATCCAGGGTTTTAGTCTTCGGTTTTCATTAGTCTTCTTCAAGGAGAAGTTATACCTCACGAAATAAAAATGCGATTTCATTGATCGCATTTTTATGTCTTAGGCTCAAAATGAAATATAACACATTAAACTAGCTGACATTTTATGTGAAATAACAGTTTCTCTCAGAAAAGCAGTACCGTAATGGCGCTTTGAAGTCAATGCACCCTGATACACACACGCACACATGTATGCATATGAGGCAGTGAGAAGCAAAGGGATGTAAGGGAGCTTTTTAAAGCTTCGAGTAAAAGGCGTTTAAAGTTAAGATCCTTGGCAAGCTTCAGTTGAATTTTTGAGCAATCACAAGTTGCTTATTGCTTTCATTTGACTGTTTTGATGTCCTATGATTTTATTTTCCCCCCGCCTCCCTCTGCAGCACCACCGTCGACCGGCTTCACGATGCTGCTTCTCTAGCGAAAACTGTCTCAGGGTTGCGTCCATATCCTACACAGACACGCATACATACACACATCTATACACAAGCACACACACCTACACACAAGTACACACACATACATACAAACACATACACACACATACAAAAATGCACACACGTACGCACACATAGACACACTCATGCCTGCACACAGACACAAACACACACGCCTACACACATACACACACCTACACAAACACACGCCTTCATACACACACTCGTGATTGCGAAAAACATAATTTGAATTCAAGACGTCAAACTTCAAATTATTTTTTTCTGAATCATGCTGTAAAGCAGCACGACCAGATCTACTAGTATCATCTTTTGCCCTAAAACAGAAGAGAGGTTCTCCTAACATATGTACAGATTATCTCCAAATTTTGAAGCTTTTCATTTACACCACTTGACTTCTCACTACCTCATATTATAGTATGCAACGCTAAGCATATACTACATACAGAGTTATAGTATGAAAAAATATGTTGGTTTAACTCACCTTTTGATTTGGGGAGACTCGTCAAAAGAAAGGGTGGTTTTAAACCAATTTTCATATAACATATGCATTATTTTTACAACAAAAAACAAATATGTCGGTAGAAGACGTACCCCCCTTGCCCCCTCATCAACTACATTACTGTACATACTCGGCGGGCATTCGCACGTAACGACCACTACCTTTTGACGTATCTATGTGCTCCACGTTATCTAATGTGGTATTTTGATACGTCAGTGCGCACATCTACATATTTTGGGAAAAATACAACAAGAATCTCATAACGTAACCAAAACAACACTTTCACCGTATTTCATCGCTTTTGCCGAAAAAACAAAACAAAATGCATTCTAAACCACAAAATGGTGCTCATCCATCTTTTCGTGTCGTGGCTTTGACAGACGAGGCGGTCGACGTCTCTTCTTTTTCTGGTTCATTATCAATGGGATGGCCGTAATTATCGACGACACAGGATCCAGCCGGCTTGGCTTGCGGTTATTATGGAAATGAATTAGCTTCCCTTTTTGATGGATGGGGGTCACAGAAATCAGGTTCGCCATTTTTGGCTGTCTTGCGGGAAAACGTTCTATCGCATTACAAAAATCGATTCAGCTCCGAAACCGCGAATTTGTTTTAAGTGAAAGGAAGAATTTCATGAATAATCAAGTGCTGATAAACTATGCCTTGAATTTCTTGATCATTTTGCAAAAATTATGTTCAATATTTTTCTTTTTTTTTTTTTTTTTTATCGCCGTTAGTTTTGGATGTTTTCTATTTACAAGTTTCACTTTATAACTGAAAGAAGTAAATTTTAAAAACAAATTTAATGCATGGTCGTGAGTTTAAATTTTCGGACTTGAATTGCACTCAGGTATAAGTTTCACCATAAAAACCAATCATCAAACAAACTTCGAAAAAAATTTCTAACAACTGCAGTAATTGGGTTTTTATTTTCAGGTTTTCATATTTAATTTAGAGATTGTTTTTAATAAATAGTTTTGATAACGTCAATTCAATATAAATATAGTAGTATTCTGTGCAGTTTCAGTACTAGGATCTTCATAAAAAATGTATTTTAAGTGCTTAAAAATAAAATCTCTTTAGTACTACAGCTATTAAACTTTAAAGACAAAATAAATATTTTTTTATTCATTTTAAAAATTGGATCCTAGAAGAGAATCCTAAAAAATAAAACATAAAGAGAAACTCGGATACAATTTTATAAGGTAACTAGCGCGGTACCCGCACGGCTCTGTCCGTAGTAGAAAATTAAAAGGTCATTTGGTTCGCCTGTATATTTCCAAATAATGGATGATGAATTTCTCGCTAATTGGCCATGTTAATTTTTTCGCCCACGTTATGGTAATTTGCTCGACCATATTATGATAATTTACTCATCCATGTTATGATAATTTGCTCCACAAAATGTTCTTAAAATTGAAATAGAAAAGGAACAAAATCGAATTTTCGAAAAATCGCCTTGAGGTGCTCACCCCTATGTTACAAACTAATTTTGTGTCAAATTTCATGAAAATCGGCCTAACAGTCTAGACGCTATGCGCGTAACAGACATACAGATGTCTAGAGACACAGACTTTCAACTTTATTATTACTAAAGATAACACAGGTGATATTTTTATATGAATCAGACACCTATACTGTCATTACCTGTTAACGATTAAGTTTCAATCTACAGAAATAAAATTTCTCAGGAATATGAAGAAGTGTACGAGAATGGACCGACTAACTAATAATTACAACACAACGACTTGAAGATAAATGGCATTAACCATAAAATAATAGAGTATTAGATATAATAAATGGAAGAGACACTTGAAACGAATGAACAACGATTGACTACCAAAAAAAAAAAAAAACTGATGAAGTTTTAGAGCAGCGTTTCCTAAATTGTGTTCTATGGAACCCGAGGGTTTCATAGAGATCAGTCAATTGTTCTATGAAATTCTCATTCTTTGTCTTCATAACTTTCTTTCTAAATAGTTAAAAACCTATTACAGAAACGTTTTACATTTTAGTTTTCAGAGCTGTTTTACGATTTATTTTTATTTTTATTTATTTATTTATTGTCAAATTTTGAAATTTTACTTTAAATGGTTTTCACTTTGACTGTAAACAAAACATTGCAAGAATGTTGTTTCAAATTATAATACTTATGAAAAAACAAAGGTTCCACAAAAATATGGTCAATTAAAAGGTTATGGTTCCACTTGCCATAGAAATTACGAAACGCTGACCTAGAGACAGCCGAGATCGAGGCAGACGGAAATAATCAGTAAAGACGGAACAGACTTAAAGCCTAATCCATGATGATGAGGAATGTTTATATTTTTTTCTTGTTAAACAGTATTCTATCCGGTTGTGCCATATTTGATACGTAATATCCTGTATATTTTATTAAATTGCCGACAAAGTGGTGCAGTGGCCTCTTACGCCTAAGGGCACAAGATCAAACCCGGCTCCCATCGGTGGATTTTCAAGATGCAAAAAATCGACAGCGCCCATGTCATATTTCTGCGATATGCAGCAAGTAAAAGATCCCTCGAGTACTCGTTTGGCATGGAGTATCTCTTGGCAAACTTAAATTCTTAGTGCAGTTTCGCATCGAATAGATCCCAGGTGCCTCCATCTAGTGTGGAAACTGGGAGTCGAAATTCTCGTGGCAATAGCATCCCACGTATAGAGATGCTACGTGAAAGAGTGGATGCTATGCAGGGGGATCGCACTAGAGCTGCAAAAGACAATGCCGCTACCTCAGCGCCATTAGAAAGAAAAAAATATATACCAAATTGCCTTTCCAATAATGAATTAAGTCCATAAAATGAAAATGGCATGTGTGTTCAATATATGTATCTGGTTGCATCTCTCGTTAAATTGAATAGTTGTGAAAAGCGTCATATTTATGAAAATGATACAAATTGTCTGTGGTACTATTTTAGAGAAGACTAAAAAGTAGAACTCCCGTAGAAAATAAAATTAGATTCAACAAGCAAGGTGAATCTAACTTATTTTTATGATAGTTAATTTGAACTGACGAATGTCCAACCTGTTACATTAAAAAGTAATGTTTTTTTATTTAATTCTTTAAATCTTGAAATTGCAAACACAATATCAGTTATAGATTTATTGTTTCATTTTATGCTTGTTTTGTTATTGTAACTTTTCCTAATGACTAGAACAGGTGTCTCCAACCGATGGCGCGCGGACAGATTGTCTCACCCACGATAACTTACAAACTAAAACAAAAAACCCTTCAAGCATATTTTTAGAAAGCTAAGCCCTTAAAACCTTTAAAACCACTACTGTGAGGGCCTAATTTAAAAAAGATTCAAAATACAAATTAACTGAACGGAAATATTGTTGGATTGCTGGACCACCTTAATTCCAAAAATTTAAACTGAATCTGGTAATATTTTTAAGAAGACTAAATAGTAGAATTCTATGTTTAGCTACTTTGAATATAGATTGATACCTTGAGAGAAAAAGGATAGAGATACTTGGATTTGTATTATTTTTCAAGGCTTATTTTCTCCCCTGTGTTATACAAAATGGGCAAAATATTCAAAGCCTCTTCATAAATTACTTATGCACAAACCATTAGGGCTGTATTATACACAAATATACAGAAAACCAGTAAAATGAATGATTAGTTAGCGGAAATTATTTAAATTGATAAACAGAATCCATTAGCGTCGGTTATGATTTGTAGTATTTTTGTGAGAATTATCCGACAAAGTAAGTGAACGAATTAAAAAAACAAAAACAAAATGCGCGTCGTAAAGTCACACGATAGAAGTGAAATTTCTATATAAATATTTCTTTTACAATCTGAATATCTACTCTATCCTCACGTTTTCTCTCCCACCACACTCTTGTTCTTTCCGTGCCTGGCTTAGGCATTTTTACAGCAAAATTGTATATTTTAAAGAAGAAAATAGGTAATAAATAACGAGAAAACTAAACAATACTCGAAATTAACTTTTTAATTGTTGCTAAAAACAATGAAAAATATTAGCAATTAAAAATTTATTTTTTTAATAAAAGTTAACGAACTATTTTTTGAAGCTGAACCTAAGCAACTTAGAATACGCTTTTGAACTAACTTCACTTCAATCAAAGAAATCTTCGAAAACCAGCTGTATTTGAAAAGTGAAAAATGCCCAAAATCCACAAATATAATTTTTTTAAGTTCAGCCTTTATATTAATTTGCTAAATTTATTTTAAAGGACTGAATTTTTAATAACTATTATTTTTCATTGTTTTTGACAAAAATTAAAAAGCGGAAGAATTTAAACTTTATAATTACGATTATTTTTCAATTGTTTTTGGTAAAACTACGTCACATCCGTCACACAGAAAGGTTGAGAATCAGAACTTCAAAGCCCTCCTCGCATAAAATGATTCACTTCAAAAATAAAATAAAACAGGATTTTTTACAGGAAGAAACACATTTTTATGACAACTAATACATGCATTCGTCATTATGTCACATCTGAACGAAAAGTTTTGAAATAAAACAAAAACCGCAGGAACCGAGTAAAACCCAACTCGTATTCAGAAATATTAACATCGTCTATAACATTAATGGGGTTAACGGGAAATATCCAACGTTGTTTAGCACAAATAAACAGATTACAGAATGCACGTGTTTCGGGGTTCCAAGGAACCCCCTTTCGAAAAGTTATTATTTTTTTTATTTATTTATTTTGTTTAAATGTCCGATTTTTGAAATAAGGCGTGGTCTTTATGACGCCACTAGTGATGTACTTTAGCGCACTACCCCATTGCCGCTCTAAATATTTACCTTTTGGTGTCACCGCGTTACCAGGTCATGATAATTTGCGCTGTGCGCTAATGACATCAGTGAATGTCATTTCATCACTTGTGATGTCATGTGCAGAAGTGTAAAAAATGAATTTCAATCTGCGCACCGATTAAAATAATTGTTAAAAATAATTAAAGTTTGTCAAATTATTTAAAAATGTTTAAATCCTATGTTTTTAAGCATGCTCTTTCAGAAAAAATAACTTTAAAATTTTGGAAACAACCCTATTATGCAAGGAAATATGAGTGATTTAACTTATAAATTTCCCATCCAGTAAAAAAAAAGTGTCTGCTTAGTTAATTCCGAAATAATAAAATACAATTCTTATTAGATATTAACATTCCGCTGAAGACTTAAATATCAACTAATAATCAGAAAAATCTAGCCTTTTATGTCTCTCGCTCATCAAATTGGAATATCTTCTCAAACAAATTCTTAATCAGGAGATTTCCTGCTGTGATGAATCAAGATATAGTGGACTGCTCGTTGTGTTTCAATTGTGCGAACGCAGCGAGCGCAAAGGCTTTGAATAATTCATCTCATTTGTGGAGGAACTTGTTCGGATTAAGGTAGGCGGTTTGAAACGAGACCAACTAAATATTCTTTGGACTATCAGGTATTAGCAGACCTGCGTTCGGTTGTTCTGCTGCTGAGGAAATAAGGCTGGTGTTTCAAGCACATTTGCAAAGTTTTATAGTAATTTATATTATTTCGAGATGCGAAAGATCATTCAGTGGAATTGATTTCTTAACAATTCAGAAGTTTGATTGACATCGAATTATTATCTTAGGAACTTAAACGGATGCTAATAAAAGCAGTTTTGAGTTCGCTGCTGTAAAATAAAATGCTTATAATAGAAGATAATTGATTGTATGTTTCCAATTTCTTGAAATTTGGAAATGGCGTTTTTTATTGCAACCATTTTGTCTTTTCTTGTGATGATTTCGAACTTCGGAGAATTGTTAGAATGGTATTGGACATTGTTTAAAAATGGCATTATAGATGGCATGATTTAAAAAAATGGTTATACGGCTATGTTTCAAGTCAGAGCATGGCCGCACATAATTCTTATAGGCCGTGACAATCGCTGAAACTCATGGCAACAAAGAGGGCGCTAGAGGGAATCCCTGTTTTCCATTCTTACAATCAAAATGTCCAATCCCTATTCAATTAAAAATAAACAAACTTTAAAACGTTGCCATTTATTGGTGGAGACACAGGATTGGGTTTAGTGCCTCTTGCTGTCAAAATGGGTGATAGATGAAGTTTATCATCTTAGGCTACAAGTTGCATCGATTTAACGCAGAAAAGTCTTAATTGTCAATGCCCGTAAGCGTAAGCGAATCAAGTTTGGTCATGGTCGAAATATTCTTTATCTTCTAGAGTTTGACTAGACGGCCTGTGCATTGTACGTCTATCTGACCCGCAAATGAAAATGAAGAAACATTAACTGGGTAAATATTAAAATAATACACAGGTCCGGTTTTTAAAAAAAACTAAGAACTTCGTTCTTATTCAACTTTGAAGTAAAATAATCAAATCATTATTTATCGTTAAATACTCGACTTTAAATGAAATTTGGGAAACTGAAGAGTTCTTTTCTATTAATTTTTATTTCCAGAAACGAATATTACTCTTTCAAAATCTTCCAGAACTGTTTTTTTTCTTTTCTCACCCTAGAAGCTTTTTTTTTTCAACTATTGAAAAATATTTTCTTTCTTAGCGTTTTAAGCAGGTTAATTTATCAATCGACTCTAGACAAAACGAAAAAAGGAAGAAAAGTTCAAGCACGACTTATTGTAATCCACTTTCTTTCCCTGGCTCTATCCCTTGTATGATATCCCTTCGAAAAAAACACCCTTATACGCAATTGGTGCCAGTTCCAATTTGGAGTCACATCGTTTTTTTTTTGTAAAGAAAAGAACAGTGCTTGCTTGCCTTCTCTGTTCGTTCCATTTTCGTTAACATCGAAATAAAATCTAAAATGACCAAAATGTTTCTAAGTGTCCTTAAATGTCATTTACCATTTCCCAAGTATTTAGCGGTTTTTTTAACTAGTTCCAGAAAACAAATTTTTGTCTTGACTATTAGTTTTATTGCTTCCATTTAGAATTTTGATTGATCGAGGAAATTGGGGACTTTTAAATTCAGCAATAGGGATTAACACTTTTGCTGAGACAAATATGTCTGTGCAGGGTTTCCCACGTAGGGGGAAGGGGTTATAGCGCAGACTGCGACATTGAAATTTTTAGGGGGGAGGGAATTTTGAGGGGTATGTTTCTCATTTCAGGGGGAAATACTGCCTTGGGGGGGGGTGTCTTTGCGATATTTAGGGGGTGCGCCCTTGCGCTTTGGGGGGATAAGCACTCCTGCTAAGTGTGTATCCCTTTTAGTTTAAAATATTGTAATCCATCTCGAAAATATTAAGATGATGGTAAAACTAGAGCCTCTATATAGATAGGCCGACGCATCAGCTTAAGTTTAGCCATTTTGGATCGGATTTTTCACTGTTGCACTGCTAGGGTTACCACAGCAAAGTTTCGGATTTCGGCAAATTTGCCGAAGATGACATTTTATTTAATAAACAATTCACGTGCCACTGTAATTGCTCACAGTTAACAATTACCAAACGCGGTAACTCGCCAGGAAAAACAACCACTCAAACACGCGCTCCGATCCAAAATGGCTAATCTTAAGCTGATGCGTTGGCTCGTATATATATAGGGGCCTTAGGTAAAACTGCTTTTTTGACATTTTACAGCTTGAGGCTTGATTGATTGGTTTATGGAAAAAAAATGGTTCAGTTATTGAAATGCTTTCCCTCCCTCGCATTTCACATAATTAGCCATTTGTGCAAAAGTAATCGGTTCGAACATCTTCATAATCTTTACCTTTTTACAATTACTAAAGCTGAAAGTCTGGATCTTTGTCTGAATGTCTGGATGTCTATGATGCACATAGCGCCTAGACGGTTCGGCCGATTTTCATGAAACTTGGCACAGAATTAGTTTGTAGCCTCGAAGCGATTTTTCAAAAATTCGATTATGTTTTTTTTCTATTCCAATTTTAAGAACATTTTACCGAGCAAATTAACATAACGTGGACGAGAAAATTATCATAACGTGGAACATGGACGAGCAAATGAACATAGCAAATTGGCGAGAAATTCACCATCCATTATTTATAAATACACAGGCGAACCAAATGACCTTTTAATTTTCTACTACGGGCAAAGTTGTGCAAGTACCACTAGTTCTCAGTATTCCTCAAACAGCATTAATCTGTTACGATCCGTTTTGTCATGTGAATATTAAAGAAGCCTTCCAATCATCCATTCAATTCTAGGCTACATTTCATCGTCATGGTGACACCGTCTCAATGTTTACACGTAAAAGCACATCGAATGAAAATCTCGCATCGAATGAAAAATGGCTTCACATTGTTGGGAAAACATCGATACGTTTTCTCCATTCTTCATTCCATTCAAAGGGAGGAATCTTTTGTTGGTACAGGGAGAGAAAAATCGCTCTTTAGCAGGATACGGAGATATTGAAGATCCTGGAATTATTTGCTCTGGCAACCGCGATAGCAAAAGTATTTCATTAAGATGGAGTTTAAAGTTGCGCCATTTTAAGTTTTTTATAAAGTATTGACTCATAATTTTACTTTAAAAGAAGCTAAATGTAAATGTTATTTTGTCTTTTAGTATTTATCGAAAAGACAAAAGCAAATTTGTCTTTCAGTTTTCTTTTAGTGAAATTGAAATTAGTGCTATGAAAAGGAAAATTGGCAAACTTAGTTTAACATCAAAGTTTTTTTTTTTCCCTCATTAACCCATTTTTTCTTACAGGCTAAGTTTTGCTTCTTATTTGTTTGGTTTTACTTGGAAAAAAAATGGAGCACAATTGAGACAGTGAGAAGCAAAGGGATGTAAGTGGCAAAATTAAAAATTTAAAGATAACCAGTAAACATGGTAGGTGAACATCTCCTCTGTCTTGGGGTTAGAGATAGCACTGGTAGCCCTAGTAGGTACTGTTATACAGCATGATTTAGAAAAATATTTCAATGAAAGCCAACCTAAAGCCTTATCTTTAAACGTGTTTTACTCAAAACTTGAAAATGTCCACTTACATCCATTTGCTTCTTACTGCCTCAATTGTTTTTGAGTACAAATATAAGTAATTTCTCTTTTTGTAGTGTACTGTAATGTGCGTCTTAAAATCTTGTGAATGTCCTGTAACGTAAATCCATTTTTGTTGTACGTGTCTCTTTGAAAATTTATGTGTATAACATACAATATGTTTTTTCTTCTTTCCTTTTTCATTTTTATTTTCACATAATATATCATTTTTATTCGCTTACTGTTTTCACAACTCTTGTAAAAGGGAAGATATTTTTTTTTAATGAGTCGTCTTGCTGCTGTTTTCTTTGTATGTTTTGTGTCTTTCATTCGAAGTGCCCTACACTTCTAATGAATATCGCCCGAGAAAAAATGGAGCTCTACTTATCTTACTTTGACTCCCCTTTCCACAACGGGCTTTTTTATGTGTATAATAATTATTTATAAATTATCAAAAAAAAAAAAAAAGAAGAAGAAGAAGAAAACTAAAAAAAAAAAAAAACAAGTAAAACATATGTGGACTAGGTTTTTACATTTATAAATAAAGTAACACTTTACTTGCAAAATGAAATAAGCTCATATTGAAATAGTTAGGTTTTAGGTTAAAATAGGACGCTAGAAATTAAAAAGGCCAGAAAGTATATTTCGTCTTTTCTTCAAAAATCACACTCAAAATGTACGTCATATATGAAGTGAAACTCAATCAATATAAAATATACAGGGTGCAACAGTACAGCGTTTACAGACTTTCAGGGTAGATAGAGTACGCCTAGAAGATAGGAAATCACATAGCAATGCATGGTCGGAAACGCTTTCCTATAGGGGTAGTAATGACGCACATCATCAAAAAGATAAGACACGAACAATAGAAGAAAACATGTTTATAATCCTTAGTAGAACAAAAAACTAAGGAAAAAGAACACGAAGGAGCCAACGATCGTCATCAAAGTAGGTGTACGAAATTACGACTCCGGATCGTGATGCATGCAAACCAGTATTTTTGCTGCATTAAAAATAATAAACATGTCTGTTGGGAAATGTGTCTTTACCTTAAGTTCATAGAACTAAATAAAAGGTTTACAGAACCCCAACATCAAAAAGCCGTGCAGTCTGCCAGTAAGAAATAAAACATACTCAAAGTAATTTTAAATAAATAACATTTATTAAAATATCACAGTATACAACAATAAACATTTGTTAAATACCAAAAATAATTTAGAGTGTACAAAACCCCCCAATAATCACAGAAATTTCAAAGTTAAATTACTAAATAAACACTTTTAGAAAAACGCGAAACATTTTAGAAAAAATTGTAAAAATGTCACCTTCCAGCGCTAAATGCGCATGTTTACATTGCTGAAGACTTCTTGACCAAGTGTAATCGAAGAAAACTGTTCCATCATGCACCGGCCGATAGGCTTGCTTAGTTCTAGCAGAACCTCTTCAAATACCGGAAAGCAAACTTGTGCATCCACAGGAATCACACCGGAACTTTCTGGAACTCTGGTAGGAACGTCTAGGAAATCCAATCATGAAGGTCACTCTGAAGGACATCGATGATTTCAAACTGATGACTGTCCCACACCACCACAGGAGCACCGGTAAATCAATCCAGGTATTGGCCAAGGTTAAGTGTTATGCCTAATGGCAATGAACTTCATCTCCTGCGAACGTCTTCAGCAATGTTGACATTTTTTCCCTCCATTAGCCGGAGTAATTTAGAACATTCTTAAACAATACTTAACACTGAATAAAGCTTATCTCAAGCCCAGCTTGAATTCAAAAACGTTGCATCATCAACGGCTCGAGCGCGCCGCAACTTCAATCAACAACCCAGCATGGTTGCC
Organism: Uloborus diversus; assembly: GCF_026930045.1. Taxonomy (NCBI): domain Eukaryota; kingdom Metazoa; phylum Arthropoda; class Arachnida; order Araneae; family Uloboridae; genus Uloborus; species Uloborus diversus. The sequence goes on along the minus strand of NC_072734.1, from coordinate 125,403,280 downwards.
AAACCTTCAAAGACCAATCCCTGATTGGTCAACAAAAAATGGCAAGACGCCAATGGGGAGTAAACACAAAACAAAAGTGAGCACTGAAAATATTTCGATCAATCTATTTATACGTTCTATGACCGCGATACGTCATCCCATGACACACCCTACTTTGCATTGGAGATATACATCTCAACTATTCCTGATTGAGTGATTCAACAATCTTTCTATTCGTTTTTTCGGCTCAAGGTAGCCAAAAACATCTCAACCATCGGGTGTTACGTCATAGGATGATTCCGATGTTGCACGATCATGCCCGAATCAATTTCAGTTATCCGCCGCTGGGACACAAGACGCGGAGTGGCAAAAGCATATCGGAGGTAAGTTTCAAAAAATACTTTAACATTTGTAATTGAATTAAAAGCGCTCCAAGATACTGAATAAAGGCTTTTAAGCCCAACAATGTCTTTTCCTCTTATTTGTGTCCTGTCTTTCTTTTACTTTATGTTGTCACTATCGCGTCGAAGAGCGTTTCCGACCATGCATTGCTATGTGATTTCCCATCGTCTAGGTTTACTCCATCTGCCCTGAGGGTCTGTAAACGCTGTACTGTTACACCCTGTACATGTATACCTACAGACGTAAATAATAGGGTACCAAAGACATCACCAAAGGATTGAAAAAGGGCAATGCACTCCCTCAAATGTTACGAAGTAACGCCTCAGAAGGGTAGCCCCCCCCCCCCCCCCCCAAAAAAAGTGAAAAGTACCCGGTAGAATCCATGTCAATTCAACAAGGGACGTAACTTGATCGTCTCGGATATTTTTTGAATTTAACATATGTTAAAATTCACAAAAAATTACGAAATACATTTTTTTTTTTTTTTTTGCCGAAAAGAATTCCTGGTCCGACATACAGGCCGTCAAAGATGGCAGTCCTGTCACGATTTCTTACTTGGTATTTCCGTTAAAATCTTTAAAGTACATTATCTCAGGAACGGTAGAACATATTTTGTTGCAGTTTGTTTTATTTAAAAGGATACTTTTTCTTGTTAGAAAACATATGCAACATTTTGAAATATGTGCTTTAGTTTTTTTTCCCACAGCCTTTTGAAAAAAAAAAAAGTTTAAAATAATTTTTTTTTAAATTTTTCTCAAAAATGTAAATTTTAAAATTTTTTATTTTTTTAAAGTTTATTAGTGCCATTGAGCACTACGTTCCCTGAAAAGGAGAGCTTCTACTTTTTCGTTTAACAGATTTTAGAGGCATTTGAATAAATGAGGGTTTTTAATGAACTTTTACGTAAAAGCACACACACACAAACACACACAGACCTGAAAATTTTAATTTTTTTTCCCCCGCAGCAAGTGGCCAGAAAACACTTTTAATTCAGTCATATAGCAAAAATTTCATTTTGAGTCTCCATTTTATTCAGGATATTGAATTTAGTGAGAACAAGATGGCATATTGCGCTTAATGATTCTTTCGATGCTACGCTGAGAGGTTGCGTGGGGAATCGCAGCGAATCGGCTGGAGACCGTGTTCTTTTTTTCATAAAAAATAAAACTCCTTGATAAAGTGGAGACTCAAAATGAAAATTTCGCTATGTAACTTAACTAAAAGTTTTTTCTGACCATTTGTTGCATTTTTTTTTTTTTTTTTTGAAGGCTGCCAATACGTAAAGGGTTTCATAAAAACCCTCATTTTTTCAAATGCCTCTAAAATCTGTTAAACGAAAAAGTGGAAGCTTTCCTTTTCGGGGAACATAGTGCTTAGTGGGACTAATAAACTTTTGAAAAATGAAATTTTTCTAAATTGACATTTTTAAGAAAAATCAAAAAAAAATTATTAATTTTTTTTTTCAAAAGACTGGAAAAAAACTAAAGCACATATTACAAAATGTTGCATATGTTTTTAAACAAGAAAAAAATCCTTTTAAATAAAACAAACCGCAACAAAATATGTTTTGCCGTTCCTGAGATAATGTACTTTAAAATTTTGACGAACATCCCAAGTGAGAAATCATTACAGAACCGCCATCTTTGGCGGCCAGTATCTCGGCTCAGAATTTATTTTGTGCAAAACTAAAAAAAAAAAAAAAAACCGTATTCCTTAATTTTTTATGAATTTTAACATACGTTAAATTAAAAAAAATCCGAGCCCATCAAATTACGCCCCTTGTTGAATTGACATAGATTTCACCAACCCTTTTTATAGCGCCTTAAAAATTTCAATAGCACAGTTCGTGCCATCACCTTCCCCCCTTGTGAGCACCCTTAATATAGTTTAAAAATCAATGATTCATTCAGAGAAGTATTACATATAGCGAAATAAAATACAAACTATATGCTCCATGACTTTTTCAAAAAAGGTCATTTACAAGAGAAACGATATACGAAGGGACATAAATTTTCCTGCCTTATTAGTTCGAGCTCGTTATTTTTTTTTTTCTTCAAATAGAAGTCTTCGAATGAACAATCTGGTTGTATATTTAAAGGAGTTTTATTTCGCTGTAGCAAAAGAGTTTCGGATGCATGTTTTACGTAACTTTTCGGAAGGAACTTCTTGGTATATTTTCCAATTGTGATCAGTTTAGGTACTAAATGAAAACACTTTATCACTACGACTGTTTCTTTCAAAGTTGTTAATGGTAGTATCAAAGAAAACAGCAATAGAATAAATTCTAAACGGTACAATGACAGAAATCTAATGATGGAAATGAAAATCTGAGGAGTGGTTGAAAAGGAAAGGAATATGAATGCAAGAACCAGAAAGAATTATAAAGTGTATCCGGATAAAAATCTAGTAAGGGGGTTGTAGTAATAGTTTATCCCCAATTTCCTCGACATTTCAAATTTCCTCCCCCCTTTAATATATCAGTCAAAAGGTATGATTGAAACTGCAGAATAGGGGGGTTGGGGGGTTGTGTGAAACAGGGGGGGGGGGGACACCGTAGTAATTTAAAAAATGTGACACAAATCAAAAGAAAAGAGTGATTCTAATCCGAAGATAATGATACAAACTGTTTGAGTCAAAATAAGCATATGGTAGCAATGCTATTTTTTAACTCTGGACTCTGCAAAACTTTTGTTATGGAACAGTTTCTACAAGGGTTTCTTACCTTTAAATAAAGATTCAACGAATACTGGAAGGAAAAAAAACATATTCGATTTCGCCTCAAAATTCCATGGGTCACAAAAAGCAGCATAAGATTGTGGTAACCTCGAGGAGATTAAATCAAAAATATGTGTCTTGTTAAAGTTGGACAACTTATAGAGTGAGGAGAGGGAAATGGCAGTGCTGTGGATAATTTCCAATTTTATTAGGGTAATTAAAATTGCTTTTATTTTTTAAACATTTATTGCGTATTTTCTGCTATGTATTTTGTTTAGAAATATTTTATTTTATGAAAAGGCTAACTGTAAGCTTTTATCTGCACGAAAAGCGTTTGCAATTTTTCAGACGATTTTTGCGATAGTTTTGGTGCTATTTTATGTCAATTATGTATTTTTATTTTTAAATTTGGTTAATCCTCATTTTTATTTTAACGACGCAATTTTAACAACACGATTGCACGAAAAATGGTCCTGACACACTTTTTTTTTTTTTATTAGACACAAAAAGAAACTCCCTATGCACCACATAGTATCACATAGGGCCCGAAGGTAAGAGGCACAACAGTACAAAATACACAAAATAAAATGAGCACAACATACAAACAATTAACAACGAATAGAGAAGAAAAAAAAACCACACACACACACATACAAAAAGGTCAAACAACTGAATAAATAAAACGTTTAAAAAGAGAAAAAGTCTCGACACTCTGAACCAGAGCAGAAGGAACAGGAGGCCAAGAAACGGACAAATTCCTCACCTCCCGCATACGAATTTCTCTCTGGGGGTTGAAATATTTTTTTCTCATCATATGAGAGAAAAAAAAATATTTTTAGGCTAATATCTGTCCGTTCAATTTCAGCTCCAATTTTACGGCAAAATTTTTTTTACATCAGTTTTTGGCCACATTATGACAGCAAATGAAAAAAAAAAAAAAACGCATTATTAGTGGGAGAAACTCAAAAACCATTTTTTTCTGAATCATTATTATTATTATTATTATTATTTGAGAAAACTATCAAGCATCATTGAGACAAAAGCTTCAGCATAATTATGCTCCATACCGTGGTAATAACGATTTTTTATAAGTGTTTAAACTCTAGCTCAAATACTGATTTTTTACTTCCTTTTACAAAAAAGGAAGTATTGTATTCGAAAAAATGTTCACTCAAAAACTCACCTTAATTTCCATTTTGCTCACCCCCGAATGAATGTTGATTTTTTTTTTTTTTTTTTTTCGACTCGACCACACGTGGATAAGTGCCTAAAAACGTATAGACACGCGAAATATCCATTTTGACGATTCCCGAGTTAGTTACAACGAGTTTTCTAGTGACGTCTGTATGTATGTGCGTATATGCGTCCTAGTGGAGTCTAGTTGTGCACCTCCCCTTTTGGTTGCATACGGGTGTTTCTAAGGGGGTCTTTTGTCCTTTTTTGGGGGGAAATCACTGTTAATTTCGATGTAAACTCAAGTGGTGTTACAATTTGGCGGACACTTGGCGATATATCGCCAGTCTTTTGGTCGCCAACTTGGCGACAAATTTGGCTGTTGTTTTAAATCTAGTTTCAATTTGGCCACTGATGGTAATATATAGAGTAAACTATTTAATCACATTAAAATTACCAATAATGGGAAAATGATATTAAATTGGAGTAAAGGGAAGTCATGTGAGGCACACATCAGCTCGTTCTTTTTTTTTTTTTTTTTTTTTCAAATTTGTAACACTAAAGAGTAAAATTTTTCTCCAATGTTGATTTGGAGAACTAAAAGAAAAATGCCTTACACTATAAATAAATTAACTTGATACAAAAGTTACATCACTTGACTTTTTTAGAAAACATTTAAAAGTGCTTTTTTGATTTTGTAACAATCGTAATAATTTTGCATTATTTTCTTTACTGTCAATCTACTTGAGCAAGTTTCCGATGTTAATGAAAGATCGCAGGTCCGTATTTGTATAAGACTTTATTCGAAGCCTAAAGCGTTAAATCAACGGCAATATGTCTAGGGAGTTGGCGTAGTTATTAGTGAGAGTAGGGACAATGATACCCACTTCTCGAGCAATTCTCTCCCGGAAATTAACAGTTAATTTTGGTAGGCAGCTGTTTACTTTATCTTGATTCAGTCTATTAGGTTGATAGCGCTAAGAATAAAAGGACTGTGTTTCTTGTTTCATGATAACGAATAAAATATATTTCTAATAATGTATGGAGTTGTTTTTGCTTTTTTTTTTTTTTTTTGTAACTTCGGTTTTTCTATTTCTCTTTTCGTTTGCTGTTCTATGCAAATGCAGAATCTTTTAAAAAACTTTCTCTCGGATGCGACAAACCATGTTTTATGTGTTTTTCTGCGAGATTGATTATTGATTTTTTTGTTACAAACTAGACTCAAGCTTCAGCTATTGTTACATTACAAAGCCGTTTTTCTCTTGATGATAGCTTTATGTAGCATTTTACATTATTGGGTGCAGGTATATACAGGGTGTCCACCCTAAAAGTGAACCAATAGCTCATTCCTAAACCATTAGAGATAAGCGTATAGTTCCATTTTGAAAAAAAAAATCTTTAAATTGCGCAAGGACTCGAAACTTATGAAATTTTTGTCAAATAATCTAATTTTGAAATGTTAAAAAATTTATTATGACGTCAGCGAGTGAGTTCCTAAGGGCATGTATGCGAATTGACAAAATGTTTATTTTGATTCTTGTCATTAAAAATTATTTTTTTAATAGTAAGCTTTATCAATGACTGAAAAGACTTTTCAAGGACTATTAATAAGCTTAAAGATCTAGCTATGATTAAAAGGATTTTTTTTTAAATCTTTATTTGTTTGTCATTTTGTTTCAATAATATCTAATTTCCATATGAGAATTTCATTTTTAAAAAAAGGTGTTGAATCTCAAATTTATGCAAAAGGTTATCACTGCATTTAAAGTTACTCTTTTCTGATAAAAGAAAAAAAGTATATTTACAAGAAAGAGAAAACCGTAATTTTTTTTTTTCTATTCGCAACTCCAATAAACTATAGGGTGCGCTGCAGCCACTGTCTAATGGCGGATGAAAAAGGTGAAACAAACAAATTCCGTAACTCATAACTTGCTTTGACGCATAGTGAATGACATTAATTTTCCATCGTGTTTGTGGTATGTGGTGTGGTTCTTTTCTATTCTTCTTAAATTACATTACACCACAAACTGTCTGAAACCTGTAATGAACCCCAAAGATAATACGTAGAATGGAATGTTTTACCTTTTTCGGTAGTATTGTTAATCACCGTAAGGTAGCGTATTCGAGCTCTGGAGTTGCGAGTTTAGAACTTCTGCTTTTCCATTTCAGCCGGCAGATGATAATTCTGTGAAACTACTTTTTTTCCCTTTTAACAGATTTCATTTATTAGGTTGTAACGAGTTTCCGAACCAGAAAAAAATTCAGTTGTGCAGACGATATTAGCGGTAGCTTGAATTTTTCATTACAAATATTAATTCTTTTTCTAAAACAATGCTAAATTTTAGATGTTCTTAAATTAATAATTTCGTTAGTCTTATTTCCATTATTCTTTCATAAAAAATGATATTTAATAGCTTGTCTTAGTTCATAAGGTAGTCTATTGATGCTTTTAAACATCTGTTGCTTTTATGTTTGGTATTTTAACTTGAGCAATTTGCAGAATGTCCTCAAATAAGTGTAGTATAGTGAAATGGTGATACCGTATGGAGAGTGCAATTGGAACAAGCGACAGGCTGCAAAAGAGTTTGCTTTAAGATTTCCAAATTCGAGACATCCATCTGCAAATACCATATTCAGAGTGGTTGAGCGTTTGCAAGAAAACTGGTTCGGTTAAAAAGTCGACTTCGGGGTTGAAACAAACTGAACCAACTCACCACGTACATCCGGAAATCGTACTTGCTTAAGCTCTCGCTCATCCTGAAAACAGTGTACGACGGATTAGCAAAGAAAGCGATCGATCAAAATCTCAAGTATAGAAGATTTTTCATACTTATGGAGCGTACCCATATCGACCGATGCTTGGTCAAGAGTTGTTGCCAGGAGACAAGGAGCGATGCTTTGACTTTTGCAATTTCATTCTAAATGAACAATATGATGATCCATTATTGGCAACTGAAATCTTGTCGAGTGATGCCAATTTACTAGACAAGGGAGCATAAATACTCCCAATAGTCACTTTTGGTCGTTGGAAAATCCGCACAACATACGTCAAAATAGGCACTAAGTTCGTTGGTCTGTAAATGTTTGGTGTGGAACATGGAAGAACGAAGTAATTGGGCTGTTTTTCTACGATGAGGCTTTAAATTCCGATAAATATGCAGAAATTTTCCGAGGCCAATTTTCGGATTATTTAAGAGAGTCTGTTTCGTTGAGAGATTTCTCAAGAATGGTTTCAGCACGATGGGGCTCCAGCTTATAAATCTTTTCAGCCTCGTACATTTCTATCTAATACGTTTGGCAACAAAATCATTGGATATAGGATCCCTGTGAGTGGCCTCCGCGGCCACCATATTTAACCTAATTAGATTTTTTCCTTTGGGGTTATCTAAAAAATAAAGTATACGAAAGAGAATCCACAAGTAGAGCTGATTAATTAAAACGGATTGTTATGGCTTGTAAACAAGTCACCTCTAGAATGCTGCATAATGTACAAGAAGAATTTATTTCTTGAGTAAGACATAGCATTGCGGTCGAGGGAGGTATTTTTGAACACATTTTCAGGTAAAATAATTAATGATAATCGTACTTTCTCAACGATCTCATTTTGAATTTAATGAAACGCTTCTTGTACATTGTCGTGGCTTGTTTACAACTTTTAAATGGTATGACTTTTTCACGCACTACTTTTAAAATAATAAATAATATTTGCATTTTAATTAATGGCCCATTTTTAATTCAAATAAATTAATTGTTTTAATTGTGATGTTTATTTTTCACGTTGTATTATTTGAATTGTATTTTCGCTCTGATGAATTTCCTTTTCATGCATTTCTGTTACTTTTTTATATCGATAAAAGATTTAGACGACTTTTTTCTCAATTTTAAGCAATCACAATTGCTTTTTGTTTTCACTTAACCGTAGTTAATATCTTCTAATTTTAAGGTCCCCTCGCCTCCGCACAAGAGTGCTCCTCCTGGGCGGCGACTCCTCGTCCTCGTCTATGTCCCCGGGAATCGACTTTATTTATACCCAACCCTCTCGACTTTACACAATCCTCTTTAGACCAAAACAGCATCCAGCATACAATATCCAGCATTAAGCACAGGACATCTTGCATCCAACCCCTGGCATTAATTTGAATTGTGAAAATTCAAATGATGTTTTTCGCAGTTATATTTGCGCTAGTAAATTTGCAAAAACTAGAAACTCGACGAGTCCTATCATGATTTGTGATTGCAAAAATCATTATTTGAATTCAAAATGTCAAAATTCAAATTAATTATTTTCTACTTTTGCTTTATGTTTCTGATAATAATGCGTTTAAAAACAAATAGATAACACTGGGTAACAGCCAAAAAATCGTCTGGGGTTTCTCAGTTGATTTAGACTAATTTTGGTGTCCTGAGTTAGAACATCACATTGATTTTGCTGTATCAGGTCAACTTTTTGAGATACAGCCATATGCCTATATACGTTTCAATATGCTAGTAATAGGGGTTTTGAGTTCAATCTATGTAATTACAAAATTAACTTATTCGTAAATTTATTATCTGAAAGTAGGCTACATATTTCTATTACTATTTCAGGTTATTAATATGGCTTCTGCTCGACGTTCATGCATGAATAATCCTGACGTTTTCTGCTACATCTGCGGAGAATACACGCTGTCAGTGGACAGGAAGAACATCACAGGCTTTGTGAAGAGCGCCTACCAGGCTTACTTTAAAGTCAAGCTGGGTGACCAAGATAAGTCCTGGGCACCGCACAAGGTGTGCAAGACGTGCGTGGAATACCTCCGGCGGTGGGCGAAGGGCACGAAAACTTCACTGAAGTTTGGGATTCCGATGGTTTGGAGGGAGCCGTTTGACCATGCATCGGATTGTTACTTCTGCGCTATCAATACTACTGGTATCAACCGGAAGAATCGGCACAGGCTCCAGTACCCCGACCTTCCATCTGCCCGCCGTCCAGTTGCTCACTGCGAAGAAATTCCTGTACCATTGTTCACAGAGCTTCCTGACAGCGACGACGAGGCCACCACTACCAGTACAGACGAGGGAGGATATGCAGAAGAGTATGAAGCACGCGACGGTCCGCAGCCCTTTTCACAATGTGAGCTTAATGATCTTGTTCGGGATCTCAGCTTGTCAAAGACTTCCTCCGAGCTGTTGGCCTCCAGACTCAAAGAGAAAAATCTACTTGGCGAGGACGCGCGTATCACTTACTTTCGTACAAGGCATGAGAACTACATGGGCTACTTCTGCCAGGAGGAAGACCTAGTGTACTGCCGAGATGTCGCGGGTCTTCTTGTTAAACTCGGGGCTCCTCAATACGATCCGAGAGATTGGCGACTGTTTATTGACAGCTGTAAGCGCTCTTTGAAGTGTGTGCTCCTCAACAACGGGAACCAGTTCGCCTCAATCCCTCTTGCGCACTCCACAACTCTTGTAGAGAAATATGAAGCAGTGAAGTACGTGCTCGACAAAATCCAATATGAGCAGCACCAATGGATCATCTGTGTCGACTTCAAGATGGTGAACTTTCTACTTGGTCAACAGTCCGGGTTCACGAAGTACCCATGCTTTATATGTATGTGGGACAGTCGAGACAGAGCCCACCACTATGTAAAGAAAGAATGGCCGGCACGAGAGCAGTTAGTACCTGGGGCGAGAAACATCATAAATGAACCTCTTGTTGACCGGGAGAAGATATTGATCCCACCACTACATACGAAGCTAGGGTTAATGAAACAGTTCACGCGCGCTCTGGACAAGGATGGGAAATGCTTCAACTACCTGTGCAAAGCCTTTCCTCGACTGACCATTGAGAAGCTGAAGGCCGGCATTTTCGATGGCCCACAGATACGGCAGCTGATAAAGGACACAGAGTTTGAAAACTCCATGAACACACTAGAGTGCGCTGCGTGGAAATCGTTTGTGCAGGTGGTGAACAACTTCCTGGGGAACACGAAGGCAGCAAACCACGCCACACTCGTCAGCAGCATGATAGAGGCCTTTCAGAAACTGGGGTGTTTGATGAGTATAAAGATGCACTTCTTGTTCTCACATATGGAGAAGTTTCCTGAAAACCTTGGGGCGATGAGTGACGAGCAAGGTGAAAGGTTCCATCAAGACATGCGCCAAATGGAGGAGAGGTACCAGGGGAGGTGGGACGCAGTCATGATGGCGGACTACTGCTGGTCGCTGAAGAGAGACAACCCAGCGGCTGCTCACAAACGGAAATCGAAGAAACGCCGATTTATGCCGTAAACTCTACACTTTTGTGTCTCATTACGCTCATTCTTATACTAATATTATGATAATATGCTTATCAAATTTCTTAGATTAAATAAAAACTGAAATAATTTGCATATGTTGACTTTTATTTCCTAAGAAAAACCGAAAAAATCGTCAGGGGTTTCTCAGCTGATGAATCGCAGAAGTTGGTTTTTTGGCGAAACATCGACTTTTAAAAATATCTGTATCCTAATATCCTGACCTGATTGAACAAAACCATGGTCATTTTCGGACTCAGGGCATCAATATTAGTCTAATTCAGTTGGAAAACCCTCGACGATTTAAAAAAAATATTTTTTTGTTACCCAGTGTAATATTTCAAAACTTCCAATAGTTTATTTATTTTGCTATGTAATTCGGTGCGAGCTTTTATTTTGGGGAAAAGTTTCCATTTTAAGTCGTTAAAAAGGTTTATCTCCTGTTTCGCTGACATTTCAAATCCCCCCCCCCCTTTTAATATGTCAAAAGGCATGATTAAAACTGAAAAACAGGGTGATAAAAATTAAATGTCAGTGAAACTAGGAAGACACTAATTAAAAGTTCATAGAACTGTTCAAATACTTATAAACCGGAACGTCATTTTTAATTGACAAACACAATTGTCTCAATTAAACGTAAGTACAGTCAAGCCCGCTAATTAGAACACAGGTTAAAAGAATATCCCGAGTAAAATTTTCAATGCACCAAACCGTTGGTGTCTATTATTTTATGGAATATCCACTTAAAATACTAATTTTTCGTAGAAAATTCGCTATTCCATCAAGCGGGATCGACTGTACTGCATAATTCGATGACCTAGTAAACATATGATAATCAGTCAAATGATTAAAAAGAAAAAAAAATCCAATGATATTAAATAGAAAAACTTTTTGAGAAAAAAAACAATATAATTGTTCAATAAATAGTATTTAATTTGAAAAAAGAAAAAAAATAAGTCCTTTACTTAATGATATTTGCGAATGAAAATAAATGGTTCTTAAAATTAAACGACGAGCCACTTAAAAAAAAAAAAAACTTTTAATCATAAATAGACCTTTGAGCTAAAAAACAGCCCTCGCAGAGTCTTTTCAGCCAGTAATAATACTTCCTGGTAACAAGCGCCAATTACACAATCAGCCTATTAACACACTTTGTCAATTCGCATACGTACCCTTAAGAGCTATCTCGCTGACGTCATAAAATTTTCGAAAATAGTGATTTTTCAAAATTTTATAACTCGGCCAATTTTGGTTGTAGAAGAGTGTTTTTTTTAGTTGTAAATGTTAGTGTGTCCGGAATGTTTTACTAAATATCACTGCTACGACTGGGAGACTGTATGAAAAGTTAAATTTTGTAACTTTTTCAAAATTTGATTTTTTGACAAAAATTTCATGAATTTTGATTTTTTGCTCAATTTAAAGATTTTTTCGAAATAGAACTATACGCTTATATCTAACTGTTTAGGAATTGGCTATTGGTTCACTTTTAGGGTGGACACCCTGTATATGTATATATATACATATATATTATAATCTTTTTTTTCTTACCTTTTCAAAATTAAAACTGATGGTGAGGATTTTCTGAACAATTATAAAAGTGGATTTTAACAATGTATCAACTCATGTTTTTTTAAATTCAAGTGAATCTTCAACACAAATTGCTTTTACCTATTAATGGAATTACCTACGATATTCACAAAAAAGAGAGAGAGAGAGAGAGAGAGAAGGGAGATGGGCTATTACATGTTTGGATTTTTTTTTTTTTTTTTTTGGATACATATTTGGAACTTGTTTTCCCCTCCAAGACAGTCATTTTGGTTTTTCTTATTACAGATGCTAAATTCCATGCCTTTTACATTGTTTTCAAGTTCTAAGTATCTTTATCGGAAAAATCAGCGATATGGAATATGTCTCCCGATTCTTTAAAAGTGAAAATTCGTACGGATAAAAAATTTGCGTTACCATAATACACTTTGAATTTACAAAACTACAGAAACGTTTTTAAACATTGAAAGAAAACTTTAATCAAATATCATTTTGCGTCACAGCATAATCGTGTAAATGTACGAACAACTTCTGCATGCAGAATTATTCATATCTGCTTTCAATTTATTTTTAACATATTTTCACTTTTGCCACGTCGAAACTACAAAAGCTAATCATATAGTGAATCCTGTGTATAACAATATTGTCTATAACAATAAACCTGTCTGTAGTGATTCTTTCCTTAGTCCCTGCAGAATATCAGCAAAAATTATCAAACTGTCTATAACGATAACTTGTCTATAACAATATTTTGTTAGGTCGCAACAGTATCGCTGTAGACAGGTTTTACTATATACAGTGGCTCCCAAAAGTGTTCGTGCACTTTGAAATTTTTAGTAAAACCAAAATAACGCGAAACTGAATTCGAATATGAAGTCCAATACTTTTTCACATCATTACTATGTCATTCTAAATACAACACAGTAGTTTTTTCTAAATATTGACGGATCTTCTTTTTGAAATGGATCAAAAAACAAAGAGACAGAGAAATAACACGCCACAAAAGTCATCGTACACTCAAGTATTGTCAAATAAATTCATGATTAAAATTATCATATACCGTTTATTTAATATTTTTGCATTGTGTTGACCCTTAAAAGTCATTTGGCTTTAATTTTTTGTTTATTCATTCCATAATATTGTGATTATTACTTTAAAACGTAATTTCGTAATGTGTATTCGTAATAAACAACAAACATCATTCGAAATTGGATTTTTTTCCTCACGGTAGCGGTAAATTGATTTAAAATGTCTCAGAATTAGATAATTTATACCATTCCATAGTAAAGTACTAGATAAAAAGTTTTAAAGAAAAGAATCAGACCGAAAACAAGGTAAAACAAGGTCAACTGGCAAAGTTAACAAAGCGTGATCAGAGATTTAAAGTTAAAAAAATTATGAAAAATACACATTTGAGTGCTGTAAATGTTTCTGCAGAGTTAAATGAAAAATTTTACATTTAATTTTCACCTAAAATTGTTCACCAAGCTCTCTGATTAGCTCGATTAAATGGGACCTCTTCCCGCAGAAATTTTCTTGGTCGTGGGAAAAACAGAAAGCTTACGCTTTTCGTCGCAAAATCAATGATAAATTGGCTCAAGACGTTTCACAATTCTGTCTTACTTACAGATAAAAATGAATTCAACATTTTTGGTTAAATTATTGTACAATTGTAAATAGCAGAAAAAAATAGGAACTTAATCTTAAGAACTTAGTTGGATCAGTTAATAAGGACGTTGGAGGTGTTATAGTGTGAGGGTGCATATCAGCATCAGGACTTGGTAGTTTGTAATTTTTTGATGAAATAATGAATCATGCTGTTCCTTAAAAATATTTCAAAACCCAATTTTGAACTCTTACCCAAAATTTGCTTATTGGAAACAACTTTGTTTTTTATCAAGATAACGATAAGGAGCACATGGTTTTCAACATTTGCGTCTAGTGCCTCGAAAATTGTCTTGAAGTTTAGAAAATACCCCCTCAATCTCCAGATTTGAACCTAATGTAACATATTTAGAGATAGGTGGCTAGATTACGAAAATATGGCTTTGAAACGAAAATAGAGCTAGAAAGAGTAAGACTGACAGTGTGGTTGAACATTTACTCAGAAATTATGCAAAAAAAAAAGAAAGAAAAATGAATGAAATTTATTCCCATGCATTTAAAAGGTGTTGTTGATACTGCATGATAATCTACTAAATAATAACTTAATAAAAAGTTAGATTATTCAATAATATATAGACATTTTCTAAAGTGTACGAAGACTTTTGTGAAATAAAATTTCCGGCACCTTTTGCTTTTTATTTAAAAAAATTAAGTTTTAATATTTTTTGAAAACTTTTAATGTAGTTTTGTTAAAAATTGATCATAGATCTTATAATTAAATATCTATTCCGAAATATTAATTCTAAACAATGGATAGGGGCCAATTTCGCTGAAAGTTGTAGGTGTACGAACACTTTTTGGAGCCACTGTATATGAATATTAATAATACTATTAATATTTTTGCAGTAAAGATTGTGAACTTCAACAAGTCAATTTTGTATTCATAAATAGCATCTGTAATAGAAAAGAAGAAGCGTACAAAATTCTCATTTCAAATCCGAGCTTTTAATTAACGCAAGACTTTTAAGATAAGCTTAGTTTCTCGCCAGGGTTGAATGTTAGGGGAAAAAAGAGCTTCGCCATTTGATATTTTTAATTTTCAGTTACGTTAATTGCTTTCTTTTTTGGTCATTACACGGTACACTTCAAGAGAAGATAATATGACTTGCAGTTTATTTTTCGTTTAAAATATTTATTTTCCGTAAGAATGGGAGAAGATGATTTAAGTCAAGCACTTAATGTCTGATGACTTAAGTCAAGGAGTTTGGAATTTGACTTGTCAATTTTGGTCTATTAAAATTCACGGAAGGAATCACGTTTATTCTTTACACTTTTAATAGCAATTTAAGGATGATATCAATTCATATACATTCTTTTCTTTACTTATATCCATTCTCTTTACATATACAGAGGATGCTCACACATTTTTAGACGATGTGTATTGTATTCACAAAACTGAATTACATAAAACTCTCATGTTTGAAATGTTCTATCTGAAAACCTTTATTTTGAACTATTTTTCGACTCCGTAGTTTCCAAGATGATAATGCAGTTTGAAGTGCCAGAAGAGGTAGTATTCTATCTTATTTCCTCCTGAACAGCTTTAAAGAGTCCTGTAAGGGTTGTGGGACGATGTTTGGATAATGCATATTATAAAAGTTCGAAAGTTCAAAAATCCATCAATGGATACATCGGGAGATTGAGTAGGGAGATCAGGAAAGAGCATAAATATTGCTTTCGAATCACTGCTTTGTTAAAAACACCATTCGCAACTCCAGCGCTTGAATACGCTACCTTACGGTAATTTACAAAACTGCCGAAAAAACTAAAACAATGCCACATTGCGTTCCATGTGTGTCTGTTGACGTAAACACAGGCAGTTTATTCTGAGTATTTATTAACGCAATCGATGTGTCTTAGATTGCTTTCAGCTACAGAAATTGTTGCGTCCCTTAGTAGTATTCTCGAGGTTCTCAAAATAATGTTAGTTTTCCTTATTTCCTTCTAAAAAGTGAGTTGATTGAGAAATGGTGAAAGCGTGTTAACACAAGAAAAATTTGGATTAACAAACTTGGATAACGTTATACCAGGTAAACGATTTTATTGTTTTGTGTGAATTTGTAAGAATATGAGTGTTTTTTTTTTATCTTAAATTAATTTAACTAACCATATTTTACAGCAGCATTTAGTTGGAATGGACAGTATGCAAAATATTTTCTTGAATATATTATCGTAGAACGAAATGAAAATTGTTTAATCGAGAAAGAGTTTATTTTATTGCTTTTATTCTCTTTCAGCTGAAAGGTTTCGCCAAATTTGTTTAGGGTTATAGTTTTAGTATTGTGCGAGCTAAGTACCCTTGGCGAGATTCCGTCCATGTTAATTAAACCATTTTTATTTTTTATCATTAGTGGAATAAAATAGTAGAAAGATTAAAGAGAATTCTATAAGTAAAAAGAAATAATGGTAGATCAATCTAAAAGAAAACTACCACCATATATCCATGAGAATTTTGTTTATGATTTGCATAGCATGACATAATTAAATCATAACTCAGAAATTAGAAACATACCAAACAGAAAAATTTAAAATGAACGGATTCGGCAATTTGAGAAAAATAACAATTAGCGCGAGCCAAGCGAGGCAAATAAGTATCATCTTCTTTTGGCAATAATTCGTAATGTCATATAATTAAATTTTGTAGCATTAACTGTTATTCTTGTCAGGCCACAATTATTTAGTTTTATCAAGAATTGATAAATATCGAATTCAACGTCGTGGAAATGGCTGCTTATAACTACGAACTGCGTAATTTGCATTAATTTCTAAAGTTTAGTAATGCTTCTTGAATTCTCACTTCTTTCTACGTGGGCCAGAATATCAACAAGACTTTGAAAATTAATTTAAAAAGAATAAAGCGAAAAAATCATGCATACGAACAAAATTTACTAGGCTTATTAGCATTTTCTTCGTTACCACGTGCGTTAGTTTTACCTTTTTCGTCCGCCATTAGAAAGTGGCTACAGTGCCCCCTATAGTTCGTTGGAGTTGCGAATTTTGAATAAAGACAAACCTCTCAAACCGCAGACGATAATTTTGACTATAAAAAAAAATTGTACACAATTGCAATTATTTCTTTTTCAGCAACCGATTTTTTTTTAACCGCTAATCAAAATCGTGTAAAAAGTGCGCGAACAGTCTCTGAGTACCGTATTACCCCGCATTAACCGGCATGCCAGAAAAAAGCAAGGTTGACCATCATACCGGGAAATTCGAGTTTTCTGGCATGTCGGACATTTTGAGGTTTATTTTTGCAACAAAACAAGTTAAGTTTTCCATTCAGTTCCATTCAGAAAGCAATTTATTGTAAGGAAAAAATATAAATAAATCCCGAACGTAACCTTCTTTCAAAAAAAAAAAAATCTGTATTGCATATAATGTGTGCTTATTATTTATGGTAGGTAATTATTTATTGATTTAATTATATGCCAATAAAGTAATTAATTCAGAAGCAATCATCGTTATTGCGATTTGTTCATAAGTTTCTTAAATTATTTTAGGTTCCTTTTAGGGAGGTAAGTTAAATTTTTATTTATTGAATAGCTATGGTAAATTCTTTAGCACAGGTTTAGGGGTGGTAACTTATTGCTTAAATGATTTCTTACTTAGTTTTAACTTAATTTTTATAAAATTATTCGTTATTAGACAATATTTTTCTTGTTATAATAACAAATGACATTATTAGTAAATATTTTTTCAAAATTAAACTGTTTATTAATGCTAATAAGATATGTGTAGAACTTAATTCATTTTTAAGCGGAACACATAATTTTTGTAGAATTAATTTTTTCTCTCTAACCTTGATTTTTCCGGCATACCGAAAAGGACCAGGCAAGTGCCGGATAATCGGTGTAATACGGTATATCGTCGCCTCAGAGAAACAATATGATATCTTAGTGTTATTTCTGGGATTAGATATCTTACTGTTGCTCTGAGGCGACGATACATGAAAATTTTCTTGATCAAATTAAAATGATCAGATTTGCAATTAAAAGACCGTTGTTTTCGCCAAATTAGTTACTCAGGCAGAGGTGGCACCCTTTCTCAAAGTAAAATTTTGTTGCCTCCTTAACTCATGCTGAGCACATATATGCATTCAAAGAAGGAAGGGTACTTTCTGTTCTCGAACTCCGCGACTAGCAGCTGCGAACGGTTCCAACTGCAAAAGGGGTGATGGTTTAAGGAAGCGCACTTCCCGATGCATTCAGTTTTTGCTTGCTCGTTACTTCCTTCTTGCTATCACCCCTGTTTTGATAAAATCAGAAGAGACCTGACGCATACTCAAATTCGAGTAAGGTTTACACGTTAAAATATCGGACAGTATGCAGTTCATTCAAAGTTTCTTATTGAGAAGTTTTGTTCTTAACAAAATTGTTATTATTTTGTAGTTTCAAGTTGAAGTCTTCTGTTGTCTCATCTCCTATTTTAAGTGCAATCATTAAAGTTAAAGCCAAAATACGAAAACCTTTTCTGGCATCTGGAAATATACTCAGATATTCATAAACATCGTCTGTTGTCTGAAAACTTCAAGTAAGAAAATTGTAAGAAAAATCAATGCAAAAATCTCAAATTGCTGTGAACCATTTAATCTGTCTGCAGCACACATCCCAGATGTTTTTAATTCTTAAAAAAGTTCACCATACAAACGATCAAAAAAGTATTTATTATTTCTCGAAAGCCACATTTTCTACTTTCCCGTTCCAAAAGTCTTAGAAAAAGAGTCGGAGAAAAAGAATCTTAGAACTACTCATAAAAAAAAAAATCCGCCAATCGCTTTACTGCATCATATGCGGTAAAAAATATCTCTTTGGGAAAGAAGAAGACACGTGAATTGTCTGAAAACAATAGCTTCCTGCATCGTTGCCAGCATGAAGTGCAAAAAAGCTTTTAAAATATTACTTTCTGAGCCGTAACGAAGAAGCTTCGGGGAAAAAAAATTGCATTACGTGAAACAAGATCGATTTCTTCTGCACACAGAAACGAAAGGAGAAGATTGGATGCCTGATTAAAACAGAGAGAACATTTCTTTGGTTTTAATGATGAAATTATCACACAGTTTCAATTCACAAACAGTGTGAATGAAAAATTGCAAATGGAAAACTTCAATAATTTTTATGGGTAATTCTCTAGACATCTATGTCCATCTGTGAGTTTATAATAATATAGAAAAACTTAAAAATTATATTTCGGTGTAATAAATAATGAGAAAAAAACGCGTACAATAATTTTTGTTTCAGGTTAAAAAAGATTTTAGAGAAGGATTTACTGATATATTGAAAACTTGTGTTTGATATTATTTTACCAACGCATTTCACAGTTTGCATAATAATTAAGCCCGTGCTGATGTATTTCATAAGGGTAGATTTTAGACAGATTGCACATTGCGGTGAATCATTGTATCACTGATTCGAAGTGCACTGCTAGATTTTTTCTTCTAGGGTAGTTTTCAGTAGAACATTACGACATTAGGAGCTATGAAATTCTTCACACATTTTAGGAATACCAAAGTACTATTACAAAATCGCTTCTAACGTATCAATTAGGTAGTAAGCGTTAGCGTGCGGTAGATTTTTAAACTTCACCAAATAAATGTTTCCAACATTGTTGTTAAAATAGGCATGCAGGCACTACAATTTGTGCTTCGTGAATATAAAATTATAAACGACGAACAGTTTTAAAAAACTTTTGGATATCTCTTACATTTCTGAAATAATTTAGTGTTCAGGAACACCTCCCCTAGTCATTTCTTGAATAATCATCAACCAAAGAAGCTTCAACCCAGGACATTTAATATTTCAAAAACTTCAACTAAAGACATTAGGTAAGAAAATGGAAAAAATTTTGATGCTCAGCACACTGAAGTTTGGTCGTATCAAGGTAAATCCTTTTTCCTGGGTAAGGATTTGGTTATGACGGTCCTTAAATCTATTTTTATCATACTAGTATTGGAAATATGACTTTTAACTATGGCTTCTGGAGTGCTAACCCCAAAATTCTCCTTCTTGTCGAGCTCTTGACACCTTGCGGGAAGAAAATCCCTTTTCATTGGTCGGTTTTAGTGACCTTAATGAGCGAGTTTACGCAGGAAATGCAATGAATTGCTTTGAAACTGGGAATAGAGAATTCCGATAAGACTCGAATATATTTCAACTTGACTTGAGCAATACCTCCTTTGAAATTCCCCACTTTCCACCTAGTAAGGGTGAATTGAAAGTTCTCTGCCTCACTTTTACCACATATACAGAAAATTCCTTCATTGCTGTTTAACCTCTAACATTCAGGATATTGATCCTTGTAAACGGGCCTAAAGAGATTTAAAAAACAAATTTTTACAGTGGGGCCCAAACTTCTTCAACCTGAGGGCCGTAACTCTCAGTAAGGTTTCTTAACGGGCCAGAACTTGTTTAAAATTTTAATTTTTTAAAAGTTTTCTGAATAATATGCAGAAGAGAGAAAATAACAAACCAAGAACTGGTGTGTTTATCTCATTACGAAGCCATTATCAACAATCCGAGGATTTCATCTGTTTTCCAGAAACTAATTCCTGACTACTTAGCTGCAAATTATGTAACATTGTGAATAATCGTGGCATGCGATTTGCATTATTGATGGAAACAACGAATTACATGGATCAGCTTTGCAAACCATATATGGCCTGCAAACCGCATGTAGGGTCCTATTAAATTAGGTAATTCCCCAAATATTCTCAGATGAGAATAATTATCCCCGAACCACTCCCCCAATCAGCGTCTTTGCCACCACCGGCCAAGCAATCATCAACCAAAAGATCGAAAACTCGCGTCGATCAGCAACATGCATCCGAAATTGGTGTTCCCTGTTCCCGAATTCGGATCACGTCCGAGGCGGAAGGTTTGTCACCAACCATCGACAGAAAAATACCGAGAAGTGCCACAGGTGATGACTGCCATTCGTACTCCTTTCCCAGCCGAATCGAAGACAAACGATCGATGAGGGTGAATTGGAGCCCTCTTCCCTCCCCGCCCGTATCCTCATGACTGGGAAGCTGATAGAAAATTGACATTCCGGCCGGAGTGGTTCTTTTTCCGAATGGCGACATCAATAAAGCCCGAGTTGTCAGATACTCCGACCGATTGAAAACATTTTTTCTCTCTCTCTTGTCTTTTTGTTTAATAAAGAAAAAGATACATTTCATTTTCTTTTTGCATGTTCAAAAAATTTTTATGAGTTACAATTAGTTAAGGAAGTAAATACTTATGTTTCTTAAATGTTTCTGCTTTAATGCTGAACATTGTACTTAAACTTTACACGTAAATTGTTTCTATTTTAATATTTTTAAGCAGTGTAATGAGCAGATAATGACTTTTTATTAGTGTTGTCCGGCGTTGAAAGGTCTATCTCCAAAAGAAAAGCTGCATTCAGTGACGCATGTTCAACAATCATTGTAAAATAAAAGAAAGAGAAATAAGATAAAAATTTCCCGTCAAAAAAAAAGGGAGCAATTTCATGACTAAAAATTAAATTTAGATTTCTTTGGATTTCTTTAAAATTTCAAATATTCAATCGTTGTAATTAATAGGCGTAAACAATCCATTTCATGGGTATCCTGGCGAAAACCCACTTGGGGGTTCTCTCTCCATAGGAGCAAAAAAAGTATAATAATTCCCGAGTATCAAAGGATTTCTGTGAAACATTTTGTGAAAATCCGACGTAAACAATAGATTTGTTTTAAGAACATACATACACACACAAATCAACCTCCATTTTCATATAATGTATGGTTAGCAGTTTTTTAAAAAATATATTTGCTCTTTAGTATTTAATATTTTATTGAAAATTTAATATCTAAAAAATTTCTACTTTTATGTACTTAAAGAAATATTATCAACTGATAATGCCTTTTCTTTTAAGTTAGCCATTTTGTTGGTTTGCGCTTTGAAATTCAACTTTGTGGAAGGTATAGGGATCACTTGCATAGTAAGAGTTCGAAACATTTACCTTAATGCTCAAAGTTTTGCTAAAAAATTCTGTTTAAATGATGTCCAATTTAGTACTCTTGAGGAAATATTACCAATTGATAATGCCTTTTATGTAAAATTCTGTAGCCATTCTTCTCTCTCTCTCTTTCTTTTTTTTAATAATATCTCTTCACTAAAACTCGTCAACATTGTTTTTGATCAATGATTTAAAGCATAATGAATCTTTAATGGCTTTTTTGTTCTATTACTTAATTTTTTACTTTGCACATGAAATTTAACATTTTTTTTTCCCAAACAATGGAGCAATGAGAAACTGAAATAGGATTTTGGTATCAAATAGAGCAATTATAGTCCACAATATGCACATTAAAATGTATCTACTTTTAAAAACTTTAAACCAACATTAAAGTTTATTTTTACTCTGTGTTTCTAACAATGCCTCAAGTTGAAAGCTAGAACTTACTCATTAACTCAGAGCTTCAATTCGGCTACTGCTAACTTCAAACAAATAAAGAAAAATGTTAATTACAGATGCTCTAAATGACTCAAACTAATTTCATTTTACGCATAAACAATCAGATTTTCCAATTCGTAGTAAAAGTAAAAGCATGTGAGGAATTTTCTCCCTTTAAAATAGTTAACTTGTGCGCGAATTTCATTTGAAACTGAAACAAAATAGGCCAAAATGCTTTTTTTTTTTCATATTTTTTTGCATGTTACCTAAAAGCGATGCCAACTCCTTATATGCTACCTATCTCCTCTCCAGAATGAAGGACCCTCAAAAAAGAGATGAAGACCCTTAAAACACCCACTGAGAATTTTAATGGCGCAGTCTGTGGCAAGGTCCCCCCCCCCTCCCCCGCGGGCATCCTTGCGTGTGTTTCATTCTATTCCTTTTGAAAGTACCAAAAAAGCAGGGATAACTTTTGATGTTGAATTATTCATATAAAGTTCTAAGTGTATCACTTTATTTCAACATCAAAATCAGATTCTAAAACAAAAGCAGATCTGTTGGTCCAATGTATTGTTCAATTTTTTATTATCGCTAACATAAGCAATGGCACAATGTCAACAACACTAGCCGCACAATTTGTCCGGTATTGATAGTTTAACATTAAAGAGTTACACATTTTTACCAATTTTACGATTGCATTTTCCAAACGTCTTTGGATGGAAGAAATATATCGCATTACTTTTCTTTCTTTAGCTAAAAAAACCCTGCTTTTTTGAATTTCATACCTAAATATTTCACAACAATATCAGTTTTATAAATTTAAGGAAAGTATCAAACAATTTTTCTTTTCGTGCACTATTAATATGATTAATATTTTCTGCATGCATGATTCGAATCATACGCAGTGAAATATTGAATCATATTCTTCTTCTAATATGCCACTCTTTATCTAGCTTCATGATCTAGCTTCCTATCTTTCAGAAATGGCTTTTCAATGAAGAAAGATTTTTTGGAAGTTTTAATTTTGCTAAGAAAAATGTTTTCTATCTTACACAACATGTTGTAAAATATATCTGATGGGAAAATCATTAATGATTTCTTTCAGTAAAATAAACTATTATGATTAACGTGTTACAATTCTAAACTGAACTATTGAATATACTGAGGTAATTTCACTTGAAATTGTGTTTTAGAGTAGAATCATAACATTCTATGAATTTCAAACGGATGTAGATAATGAAATAATAGGTCCTATTTTTAAAGAAAAATAACTTTTAAATTTGCACACATAGTGCCCGCAATATTTACAGTGCCGGCAAAAAAAATCTTTACATTTGGTTGACAATTAAAAACTTTACAAAAAAAATATACTTCTTTTTATGATTTTACTTGGCATGCTTGGCTAGATTGTGGCCGAAAATTCGGTATTCAGCCAATTCACAAGGGAGCATGCCAAGTAAAATCATGACAGGAAAAAGTTATGTTAAGTTTTTAGTTGCCAACCAAATGTAAAGATTTTTTTACCGGCACTGTATATTTGAAAAAAGGGGGAATATAAATCAAAATATCCTTTTTTTTTTGTTTCGCTGAAAGAGTAAAATAACATTTTAAATAAACAATTAAAAACTATAAAATAATCGACCAAATTAAAATCAACGAATCGAAATAACTAATAAATATGGACCAAATGAAAAAAAATCCTATTTATTTATAAATTTAGGCGTTTAAATTTGGACAGGACATGCATTATTTAATAATATTTACATATTTAGCATTATTTTGCAGCTACTGTGAAACCCGTGTAATTTGCTCACTTGCGGTGCAATACTTTAGCGTAACTTAGACAGGCGGTCAATTTATAGAGGTTTATGTATGATATGGGGCTAATTCTGTTCCTGACAAAAGGAGTCGACTTATCTCAAACGCTAAGACTAGTACTAGGGATAGATTTCATATTATAAAGAAGCGATAACTTGAGGATGGGCACTTTTCGCTCGCACTTGCCATTTCTGTCTTTTTCGACGCTAATTTGTAAAGAATTGCTATTTTATATTTACAATTTGAATCCTTTAATTCTGGGTTTGTACACCTATTTTGATAAAATCAGAGCAGACCTGACGCATGTACAAATTCACAGGAAGTTTTAGAAGAAGAAAACAGACAGTTTATAGGTTGATATATATAGCATAGGACTAATATTGTACCTGACAAAACTGGGTTTTTTCCGACAGGTGGTCAACTTATAGAGGTTGATACTTATAGAGGTATGATACAGCGTTAATTCTGTAACTAAACAAAAGCGGTTAACTTATATCGGTTGATGTATATGGTATACGACTAATTCTGTACCTGACAAAAGCGGTTAACTTAGACAGATGGTCATTTTTACAGGTTTTACTTTACCAGATTTTTCCTGTGAAATCATTACAGTGCATTGACTAGGTGAAATGAACATTAACCATCGACTGTTTCATTAAAGATAGCTTTTTACTTAAAAGAAATTCGTTAAAACTAGTTTGTGCAAGAAAAACGCAATTACATAGTTTCACGTTTGAGACATAAACCAAACTTCTCTACTTAATAACAGTCATGCCATGAAAATGTCGAAACTGTTGTAAACGTGTTTCACTTGCTTTTACTCAAATGTTTAATCACGTGAAGAAGCTCAACATAGAGGATTACCCAATTCCTCAAAATGCGTTTGCGTGCTTTCCTTCTAAAACGCATCCAAAACTCGCGTGTGAACTGTTCATTTTTATCATCAACATTTATTTCAAGAGCCATTTTTTACTGGGGAGACGTTTTATTTTAAAGCAACAACATTCACTAAGATCTTCATAAAAGCCAAAATCAGATGCAGAAATCAGTCCAGGAGATGCACTATGTGAAAATTACGTCTTTTATAAATTAGTTTTTTTGTTTTATTTAAATTAGTTTTCTTCATCCTTATAGCATTGCATAGTAATGATTTTTGTATTTATTTCCTTAAGCACTAGGGTAACGGCACCAGTAACAGACAAGGATCCAGTGACAGACGGTAAATAAGTTTGGATTTAAATAAAAAGAATTTTAAGCGGGTAAAACTGATGTTGCTGTGGCCCATGAATTCGGTACAAACATCTAGTATGATCAGAGTGAATTTTATGAGCCAATTGCCATTTACAAGGCAGTGGTGAAAGGTTATGAACAGATGCCACGAGGTCAGCTGGCGTTTCATGTTCATTTGAACTAAATAAGGCGTTAGGTTTGAAAAATGAAGAGCTTTTGCACATTTTTAGGAGAAAAATAAAGTTCTGTTCATTACTCTTCATATCTATTACTGGGTATCATCAGATTTTTTGGTGTCTGTTACTAGGGGGTCGGACCTTTTTTCGAAGTTGAGCAAATAAAAATAGAATTAACTAATTCAGAGGATCCAGAAGCAGTCAAACGTTAAATGAGAATTAGTTGCATGAGAGAAAAGTAGTTTAAAAAGTTTAAATACATTAAAAGGCTCAGAAAATTGAGTTATCCTGAGAGCGATGTCGTAAGCATGTCTTACTGGTGCCTTTACCTAATGATGTTTACTAATATGCACACCAGTATAAAACTATTAGCTTACGCCGAAGGTAGAAGTTTTAGTATTTTTTCTTTTTGGGATGCTTAGATTAAAATTGATTATTCGTTTTCAAAGTACTGTGTGATGTGATCACACATAGGTATTAAAATTTTAAGTAAAGATTTACTCAATGATTAAACGATGTGTTATTAAAAGAACAACTTCTCTCAATCCACTTTCAAAACAAATAAAAAGAAATATTGTAATTAGTTAATCCGTTTAGATGTTAGGACGCACTGACAAGCAGATGCATAGACACACGTTAAACTTAACGAGCCCCTCTGTTTGCGTCGTGGGTCAAAAAAGTAAACTTTAATAAACAATGCATCATTTGAATTATTATTATTATTTTTTTACCAGACTGGAAATGATTAATAGACAGTTTTTCTGCGTGTTTTTTCCAGTGATCAATGGTCCCTAAAAAGTCCTAGAGGGAACTTTGATGAACAGTGGCGACATTTCAAAGGAGGAAGGCGGTAGGGGGAGGTCGAATGCCCCCCCCCCCACTTTTTATGGTTTATGTATTTATTTTATTTTTCAATTTAGGAAACAAAACTAAAAATTACAAAAAAGTAGAAATATCAAAATTTTCAGAACGTTATTTTTTGTTTTACTTTGTATAATGAAACACTGTTTAGATATTAATAAACCAATTGTTTTACTTAAACAAGCCATACTTTGTTGATGAAATTATTACCAAGTGCTTGTGACATCTCAAAATACTTCGGGATAAATAATGTAAGTCTAATTCCTCTCTAAGTTTCTTCGAGGGAAGTTATTGTGTGTATAATTCAGGAAAATTTTAAGAAAACCGTAAGTTAAATTGTTAGGTTTACATCAATTACCACTCATCTGCTCTTAAAACTAGCTCCAACAAAATGTTATACTATTTTTTCTCTTTTCTTTTCTTCTTTTGCGGTCGCGGAATATCCTATGGCTTTTTCTTGTTTTTTGTTTTTTCACTCCCCCCCCCCTTTTCAGTTACAATCGCCGCCTCCAACGATGAACATCCATAAACGGCACCCATGAAAGTGAAAATAAAAGAAGAGCACTCCTGAGACATTTGACAAGACTGGTGCCCGCTGAAGAAGCAGTGAAAGTGGCACTTTTGATGAATTAAAACTCTAATGGCCGCTCACTCAGCCGTGTTATCGTATTCTCACCTCTTTAGCTCCCTTGTCTTCCGATTATTCTTCTGCGCATGTGCAGCCTGGGGGTTTTCTTTCTTTTCACATCACTCATTAGGTTAAAACTCCCAACGTCAGCGTCTCCAACTCGAGAAAAATATAAAAAAAGTCGACTCCACGAAAGCGAAAACATGTTAACCATTGATCTAACCTCTGCGGAAAGGTGGCTAAATGGTTGTCCCTTCCCTTTTGAGAGCTAAATTAGGAGTTTTAATGGGATAAGAAACATTGTGTCCGTTAATGTAATTGAAGGTACAGAGCTACCTTTTTATTGCATTATTTTGAACTAAGTGAAACTTGACGGAAAAGAAATTATGCTTATCGGAAGCAAAAAAAAAAAAAAAAAAATCATATTAATTTGAATTTTTGGCATCTTGAATTCAAATTATGTTTTTCGCAACGAGCGTGTGTGTGTATGAATGCGCGTGTGTGTTTGTGTAGGCGCATGTGTGTTGGTGCGTGTGTGTGTGTAGGCTTACGTGTGTGCACGTAGGTGTGTGTGTTTAAAGGCCCACGCGTGTGTGAGTGTGTATGAGCATGCATGTGTAGGACATGGACGCTACCGTCCAGCAGAAGTGGATTCTGGGGGACAGTGGAGAGCGGGCAGTGGTGCTGCAGAGGCCCCTGGTCCAAGCTGAAAAAGGAACCACAACGCCAAGGACCGTCAAATAAGAACAATAAGCAATCGTGATTGCTCAAAAAAAAAGTTTGAAATAAAATAAATTAATTGAAGAATTTCAAAAAATGCCTTTAACAGTAAAAAACTTATGATTACGCGGCGCGGCAAGAAGATTGCTTCGGACACCCCCGGCTAATTCTTATGTAAAGTGACCTCCTCAATCGGAATATGATCTCGTTATTCGCCATCACCCTACGTTTTCTGGAGAAAACACCCCATTAGTCTTTCACTTTTGGATAATTTAATAACCCAAGGATGCCACTCCCTCCAAGTTCAATGCTGCAAATCAACCCCCCCCCCCAAAAAAAAAAAATCCAACTCTCTTTCCCCCTTTTTTAGCTCTCTTTTTTATTTTATTTATCTTTTAAATATTTATTGCTTATTTATTTTTTAAAAAAATATTTCATTTATTTTTCAAAATTATCATTATTATTATTTTAGTTGAAAAGTTCTGTGCTACGCCAATGATATACTCACACGCGCAAACTAAATAGAGAAATGAAATGAAATGTAAACAGAATATAATAAAGTAAAATTAATTAAATCAAACATAAATCAATAAATTTATATAAATAAATAAAAAAATTAAATAACCCCCAAAAGTTTTGATGGCGCAAGCTGCGCCATAAGTGGGCACCCCTGTCATAACCATTATTTTGATTTGGAGGGGGGGAGATCAATATTTTAACAGTTTTATTTCTTCTAAAGGGCTAGAAGGAAGAAAAGTTCAACTATATACAAATTTCTGTAGCAAGAAGGGAGACTTAAGGAAATTTAATTCCTTCAAAATATTTTTTTAAAAATATTATAACTAACTCCTTTTTCTGGGTTCTTGCTATGAAGTTATTGAAAACCGATGAAAACAAACTTGGAGAAGATATCTCCCGAAAATGCTGGGTGATGGGAAAAACGATGGTCATTCTGAGACTCAGGAAGTCATTTTACATAAGAACAAACAAAAATAGCTTCAGAAGCTTGTTTCTTTTTATTATTATTTTTTTTCCCGTACTTTGTTGTTTAAATTTCGCAGTCGTACATGCATTGAAAAACAGCAAATCGTCACCTCAGAACAACCATGAGACATCCAATCTCTGCGACAACAGTAAGCTATTCTACAGTTGCTCTTAGGCGCAGGGGCGCCCATGCTTTCCAAGTTCAATGGCACAAATTCAGCCCCTCCCCCCATAAAAAAAATCTCAACCCTCTTTCTCATTTTTATTTTTTTAGCTTTCTTTATTTTAATTAATTAATTTTTTCAAAGGTTTGTATTTATTTATTTGTTTATTCATTAATTTTTAGTTATTATTATTGTTGCTATTATTTTACTAGAAAAATTCTATGCTATGCCAATGTCATACACACACAGCAACACACACACACACACAAACTGTATAAATAAATGAAATGAAATAAATAAAATATTAATAGAATAAAATATTAAAAAATAATTTAAATCAAAAATAAATAAATTTAAATAAATAATTTTTTTAATCCCCCCCCCTTTTCAAAGTTTAGATGACGCAACTTGTGCCATAATCTCCCCCCCCCCTGGACACCCCTGCTGAGGCGAAAAAACATAAAACGAAGAGAAATTTTTAAAAAAAATTATACAAATCTTTAAAAAATACAATAAATAAACAAAAGTGCAGTAAAACGTTACAAGGAATGAAAATTTAGATGTTCTAATGTAAAATAAGTAGCTCCACCACAAATAATAAATGAAATGCGGATTTAAGAAAATTTACAACATTTAACTTACACAAAGCATTTAAAAGAGAAACCTCCGTCGGAATTACACCAACAGAAGTCATAATTGATATTTTTATGGTTTACAATACCTCGGTTTCCGCAGCTGAAATAGCAGTAGTAAAATAAGAAAAAACTATTACACTTCCTATTTTTCTATTTTTAAAACACGATAAAAATTCTGATTTTTTCCGTTAAAGCAATAATTGTTAGCAAAAGAAGTGGAACTCGAACTCGCTCTGTGAAAACAAAAGAAATGAAAAATATTGTGTGAAGCTACATTAGACTCGACGAATGATAATTTGACTTTAAAAAAGCTAGATAAAGAGAAACGCTTGCAATTACACGTTTGAATGAAAATACAATCACCCGAAACGAGACAAAACTAAACAAAATTCCTTTTATCTGTGGTTGGAAAAGTGATTTTCTTAAATAAAAAAAGAAGTTTTATTTATATATAGGCTAGGAAGCAAATAGGAGACATCAAAATTGCATGAAATTAAAAACTGAGGTAGTTCCTGTTTTTAAACATACTTGTAAAATAGTAGTTGCAGCATAAGATTTTCTTTCTTTCTTTTTTCGATAAACAGTTCATTGCCCTGTTTTTACTGCCTCCCAAAAAACATAATTTATTTTATTGTGTTTCATTCTAAGATCTCACAATTGTTTTCTTATCATAAAACTAATGAACAGATCAGGCGTCTACTCTACTTATTTATTAGTTTAACAGATATTTTATGTGTCTTGCTTTTGGCATCTTAGAAGAGAACTAAGAAAATATTTGTTCCAAAAAAAAAAAAAAAAGAGATTTGTAGTTCTAGATTTAGAATGAGCCACCTTGCTGTGATTTAAGAAATTAGTCAAAGTGGTAAGACATTCCTTTTTTCGTGGACAAAGCAGATATCTCATTGGAGAGGACACATCAAACGTAAGTAAGTGTTGTTTTTAACTCTTTCATCCGCCATTAGCCTGCAGCGCCTCCTATGGTTTATTTCATTTGGGAATGCACTCAACGCAAAATACAGACAACAGAACATTAGTTTCTATTTTAGAGGAGGAGCAGAAAAGTTGACAAGATAATTTATCAGAATATCAAGATAGGCCAGCATAATGCAAAATACATATCGATAGAATTCGATTGTTGAAAACAGTAAAATTATAGACATATAATTTATTATGACTATCAATAGACGTTTAAACCTACATACACATTCATAATGATATCACACGTATGTTTATCAACAAAGCTTTTACCTTTTTACTTTAAATGACTTATGAAAAATACTCCCAAAAGAAGAAAGAATGGTAAACGATCGAAAAACGTTTTTCTAACCATCGTAAACAATGACGAATTTACAAAAAACCTAAGTGTGGAGTGCTAATGAAAAATGACTCCAAGCAATAACTTCTGAAATCTGAACTTATAAATTAAATCATCAGTCTCGGGCTGAGGGAAATTCGTGTTGAAAAGATATTCTTTTTCTTCTTCTTTTCTTTCAGTGAGTAAACAGGGGATGATGGATAGCAGACGATCGCATTAGGGAGAGGTCGACTACTTTCTTTCCGTTCCTTAGATTCCTTCACATTCCATTCATCAGATTCTTAACTGTTTACCGCGAAATCTCCGAGTCAGATTGAGAGATTCCACGCAGTAAGCATGCAAATGAAGAATTTCTCCTCCCTAAGGCTTTTAATCTGTTATATACTCATAGAAGAAACGAAAATTAAAAAAAAAAAACTTATTAGTTTAATATTTTTGTTAATAGGTAATTATTTTTACACCGAATATCTATTACGCTGCTTCATTGAACAGATTTTATTTCCGGGATATTTGTCGATTACCAATAATTAAAACAGTTTTTAAGTATTGGTTATTTTTACATGTTTCCAAAAATTAACGTCATTTAAAACTAGAGAATTTGATGCAAAGAAAAGTCTTTTGAAGAGTATCGCAAGTGAGAAAAAAATGCGTCACATGATTGCAAAACACGCAAAGGTCGGAATTTTTACTGTTTATTCTTTTCGATAAACAGTAGAACATTGAAAAAAGGAATGTATCGATATCATGATTAATTTTTATTTATTTATTTATTTATTTATTTCATTTTTTGAGCTATTCACAAAAACGAAATTTCCGCGCTTTTGAATAAAAATATTTAAAAAACATTTTTCAACAACAGAATGCTCATATGAAATTTAAAGCGATTTTGGACTAGATTAAGGAAAAAAAAAACCTTGAAAGTATAACTAGTACCCTAAAACCTTTAAAAAATTAAAAAAAAAATCAGTTGTTTTCAAATTTAAAATATTTTAATTAATAGCTTTCAAGCGACACCAAACTCATGTTTCTACGTAGATTAAAAGTAACTCAATTTAAATATTAATGGGGCAAGAATGCATTAAAATGAACACACAATTTATCCGTCATTCATTTTTCCTTTCTTTTTTTTAGCAAAAATTAGAAAAAATAGTATGTTTCCAATATCGATGATGAGTTTCTCGGAAAAGATGCCATAGATGACACTAAACTCCCATAAAAATTTTTATTGTGTGGTATAGCTCTTCCCTTTGCCAAACGAGTAGAAGTTTTAGCAATTTTCAGTTTTTTTTTTTAACGTTTTCAATAAAAATTCTCAAAAAACAAAAATTTTGTTTTCGCTCTATTTCTTTGCCATAATTATATAGTTTTATTACATTTGATGCATTTTTAGATGCGTGGTGTGTTAGAAATTTACTACTTATTGCGTATAAATTTTGAAATTTAAAATATGCGATTAGAGAACTTAATGCAGCTCTCTGTTTGATTAGCGTTCAAAACCAACGGGAGTAACGCAGAATTCGTTATTAATCACTGGTAAATATTTTTAAATAAGAATAAAGTTATTATCTCTTAACTAAAAACAGTCGCGTGAGACAACACTCCCGTAAGAACATGAAAAGAAAAACAAAAAACAACGGTGTCATTGCAGGTTTTTAAAAAAAAAGAAGGAAATAAATAAAGAACTGCAACATTTCAGCGTGCATTTTTCATACAAATGAACTGTCTGAACGAACAGTCTGACACTTGATAAATAAGATAAGTAGTGAACCTAAGAACTTTCTGGCCCAATCAAAATCCAAGCTGATGGCATACGAAAACCTACTTATGCTATCATTCTAGGCTACCTCTGCCATGTATTTCCTACATTGGTAAAAGAAAATACTGAAAATTTGAGCCCAGACCAAAAACACATAATTGATGGTTGTGCAACTGTTTCAACTGGACTGTGCTCTCCAGAGTTATAAGACAGCCCAAAAGGGCCTATTACGTTGTCTAGGTGACTCACAGCTGCCTACAGAACTCTTTGCATGTACTTAAGTACCTCGAAACCCAAAGATGCCTTAGGATGTCTCGCACTTTTAGTAATATGAATTGATTTGCTCGTTTGATTCGCCTTAAAAACGACAAGGGTACACAAAAGGGATTAAAAAATGTAAATAACATGGCCTACCTAAGAATTCACAACAATGCTACCACAGCAATGGAAACTGACGAAAATCAAGGTATTAAAACATTGTGATGGATATCAATTGAATAAATAGATAACAATTATGTAAAAGAAGAAACAAAGATCAAGAAATTCGAGTGTTTAAGATTCAAAATTAAAACTCATTTTAACTGAATACGACGATATGCTCCCCGGTTTGGTTCTTAACCAATATCAGCCAACCTTGAATCCCGAAACGTCTTTCCTCACAAAAAACTGGAATGAACATAGTATCCGAAACAATTTTAGAACCTGAAGTCCTACGCCAGCTATGCGTAGTAAATAGAATACTACTAAAATAGCACGGAATTTTCCGATGGCCACGACGGAAAAAATACTTTCGTTGTAGCAATACTGTAACAGAAGTAAAAGCGCTAAAAGGAAGAAAGTCAACTCGAAAAAATCTTTATTACCTAAAACAGTAAAGATAAAATTGCCTGTTGAAAGTACAAGCAGAAATTGTCTGTACATCTACACTATCTTTAGTTCTTTGTTGAGTTCTGTGCTGCTTAACCAAAATTTTGAACGCAACAGCACAAAGTTTTTGAATAGCACATTTCAAATTTAAAATTTTATACGCAATAAGCAGTCAATTTATGACATACCATGCATCTAAAAATGCAACAAATGTGATAAACTATATAATAATGGCAGAGAAATATGGCTAATACGAAATTTGTACTATTTGAGAAAACTTATTGAAAACGTTAAAAAACTGAAAAATAGTAAAACTTCTACTTATTTGTTGCAAAGGAAAGAACTGTACAATACACCTCAAACTTTTTATGGCTGGTAAGTGCTACCAATGGCACCTTTTCCCCGCAACTCATCAAAAATAAAAATATCCTATTTTTACTAATTTTGGCTGAAAACACGAGAAAACAGCATTTTTTCGAAACTTCAACCCAATTGCGGCAAATGCAGAAATTTAAAAAAAAAAAATTATGTGCACTTTGCTCTGCCAATGGCACCTTTTCCGCACTACCCATCATCGAAATTTAAAAAAAAGTTGTTTTTCGGCGCACCCTAACGTACATACAGACGTCGCGAGAAAACTCATGATAATTAACTCGAGGAACGTAGAAATGAATATTTCGGCCAGCCATATTTACTCGGATACATATCCACGTGCGGACGGTTGAAAAAACTATTCGACATTTGCTCGGGGATGAGTGAAATGGAAATTCTGGCATACGAGTAAATTTGAGTAAAACGTTTTTCTTGATTACGACATTGTGATTCTAAAACATACTCTTTTACTCTTTACTTTTTCTTAAACGCAATCTCTCTGTTTTAAAACTAACTAGTTCATTTTACTTAAATATGACAAACCAAATAAACAAACTGATTGATTTAATTACACAACTTAAAACAAAAGAGTTTAATTTCAGTGAATAAAGCACAATTATGAGGGCAAAGATGTCACCCTTCTTCCTTCCAATATAGATGTCACCGTTAACCAAACAATTAAAAACACAAAACATCATTAAGCAAAGACAACTTTTCAGAAGAGCAGATTCTCGACATTAGTGATCGCAGCTGTTACGATCCCAAAAGTTTCCCATTTACGAACCTTGCCACAGATTTCTGGATTCGGATCACGTACAAGCGATACCATTTGTCTCCAGAAACAACCAGTGGGGGGAAGAGTCTGTGTCGTTACCTGAAGACCTCACTTAGAAGTGGTGGGACTGGAATTGCGATCGCTTTTTGGACACATATTAATGGATCGAATGCGATGAGAAATTGATTTTTGCGGCGGCTCATTTTCGACGACATCGGTTCCGTCTCGTAATTAGAAGGTCTAATGGGTGGCATTTCAGTGAGAAGGAATATTGTCATTCTAGGCGAACTGGCTATCACTTAAGGCAATCAAAGAAAATGACTGCAATTTCTGGTGGAACTCGGGTCGATTCATAAGGCTCGAGGTGGGTGGGACATGTGTGAGTCGACTAATGAAATGCGTTGCATATCCATCACCGACATCCCTTATGGTGGAAAAATGATTCTTCCATTCCACTAGTTTGGAATTTTGAAATAAGTATTTTCTTATTTAGAAAGTAGAGGCAAATTCGTTCTTACCAAATTCGATTTGCATAAAACTAGCTAACATTCCCAGCATTGCCTGGGTCAGTAATAATATTGAGACAAAATTTATACTTTCCTTTATTTTTTTAGCTGTGCCCCGTGGTTTCACCCACGTTAATAAGACAACAATGTAGTATAAAACTATTTCAAGTATATCACGCTATAATATATATATATATATATATATATATATATATATATATATATATATATATATATATATATATATATATATATATATATATATAGTAAAAAATTGCACACCTTCATCCACATCAATGTTTTCCGTTAAATAAGAAAATTGGAAGAAAAAAAATTTCAATAAAAAATAATTGAAAATCTTTAATTTATAAATTAATTAATTTTTAAATGAGCCGGGTAATAAAGGATGAAAACCTTCAAGTCCGCAGCCGGGTTTGAACCCGAGACCCTAGGGTTGCTGGCTGAGCGCTTTACCGACTGAGCTATTCGGGCAACAAAAGTTCGAGCCATTGATGCAACAAAAAATGCATCATGATTATTATTGATTTAATTTCAATTTATTGCTGTTCCACTCCTATTAGTCATAGCGTGATGCCTATAGCCTTCCTCAATAAATGGACTGTTCAGTTCACCAAAAGAATTTTTCAATTTAAACTAGTAGTTCCTGAGGTAAGCGCGTTCAAACAAACAAACTCTTCAGCTTTATATTATTAGTACAGATTAAAAAAAGAACACTTTTAATTATAAAAAATACAATAATATTATTCATTAATAACAAGTTAGTAAAACAATATTAACCCTTTCATCAAACATTCAAATTTTTCAGATTTCCTAAACCTTGAAAATCCTAAACCTACAGATGGATCTTTGATGTCGTTCTTCCATTACTTCTCGACTGGAATTGGTGAAAAAGTAGGTCTATGTGGGGAGCTTTTCTGCTTTTTATATGTGCAAAATGACAAAAGACAAAATGACAAAGTTTGTGACTTAAATTTTGCTCTAATTATGTACAGCGGTATCACATTTTTATTTCACTACGAAATTGAACTATATCACCTACTCACTGTGAATTATCTAAGAGGAAAATTAGCATAATTATTTTTCTCTTTTCTTTAGTATGTCTTAGATCATTGATACCGTCTATTAACTAAAAATAGGGTAAAGTTAGTTGTGTTTACTTTCTTTGACTTGAAATACATTTCTTTCGAGAGACACTAATTCGAAAAGAATACCTCCTGCCAATATGAGGCAAGGAATCTCTAAGGACAACATTAAAAGAGGATTTCTCTTGTTTTGTTTGAATTCTGACATAGCCGAATCAAGATAATAGGAATTTAATTGAGAAGTTTTGTGCTGAGATAAAAGGGTTTTTTATGGGGGGGGGGAGTAGAAATTTAATGTTTAATTTCTAGGATGATATTAATCATTCAAAAAAAAAAAAATAGCTCTAAAAAAATAATTTCGTAAGGTTTTATGAAAAATAGAAGTGATACTTAGATTTTTGCGAACTGTATACAATGTATTATGTCTTTGGAACAAAAGCTAATTGATTGTATAAGAATTGCAATTGTGCTCATTAACTGAATTTCTCATATTTAAAATATCGAAACGAAATCAATAATGAATAAAAACCTTTCTATAATATACTTTTATTGATTCATATTCATGTTATTGTATCCTAATAAATAAAATCTTTTCTTCATTTGATGTCAATCAACAATGGGGTTATTTCCGAAATTTTAAAAGTTTTTTGAGCAATCACGATTGCTTATTGCTTTCATTTGACTGTTTTTGGTGTGCTATCATTTTATTTCCCACCGGCGCCACCCTCTGCCAGCACCACCCGTCGGCCGGCCTCACGATGCTGCTCCTCTAGCGAAAACCGCCTCCAGGTTGCGTCCATATCCTACACACACACGCATACATACACGCACCAACACAAACGCACACACAAACACATACACACACATACAGAAACACCACCATACACACACATACATACAGACACCTACACATACACACAAATACAACACAACTTCACCACACCACACACTTGTGTGGGTTCACCACACAACTACCCACACATACACACAAATACACACAACTACCCACACATTCATGCCTACACACAGACACAAACACATATGCCTACATACGCATACCCCGCCCCCACGCACACAAACACTCATACACACAACTACCCACACACTCATGCCTGCACACATACACAAACACACATGCCTACACACATACACATACCCCCCCCCCCACACACAAACACACACGCCTTCACACACACTCGTGATTGCGAAAAACATAATTTGAATTCAAGATGACAAAATTCAACATTTCTTTCGCTTCTGCTCATGACATCACAAGTGATGAACTGCCATTCACTGATGTCATTAGCTCAGAGCGCAATATTTTGGAATTAGAAAAAGATAATTATTCGCATCAGAAAGATAAAAATATTCTAGTGCAATGATAGTAATGAATTTCATGTTTGCTTCAGAAAAGCCTTCACTCAAAATTCACATTATGATTGCTATTAATATTACTGTTTAATGGCAGCCCTTTTTTTTCAACAATGCGTTAAAATTCATCGCAGCAATGGAGTAGTGCACCAAAGTACATCACTTGTGACGTCACATTGCCCATTCCTTCTTTCCAAAATCGGACGTAAAAAAATTTAAATAAAAAATAAATTGCGATAATAAAAGTTTTTTTTGGCTCTATGTTATTTTTTATTCTATAAATTTTAGTGACTAAAAATGGTATACTTAATTGAAGGAAATACAGAAGGTCTTGGACTGTCACAAAAATATATTTTTTTTTATAATCATTACACCTATTATAAAAACAACTATAGTTTCAAGTTTATTTCTTAAATAGTAGTTATTATTATTTTAGTTGATTAATTTTATAAGCTATATCAATATTTTTAATTCTTTAAACTTAAGTAGGCATTTCTTTGGAATAACTTTAAGTGAAAATGAGCATAACAACAGTTGAACAGGACAACGTCTGTCGGGTGGCGACGAATCTAGATTGGTCAAGAAAAGCACAAGACGGTGAACGAGAGTGGAAGTTTCTATGGTTACGAAACTTCCACCTGTCTGACGCGAGATCAGCTGGATCGATGTCGAACTGAAGTGGGTGTTGGATGCGGTGAGATCTCCAACAAGTATCATCAAGGCGATATAGAGAAAACGACTGCAGAATTTCAAAATCCATTCATTAGAGTGATTTTTTTTTAAAATTTTATTTTTCAGAGTTCGAAATTCTTTATCGATTATGATATCTGTAGAAAATTTACTATGATGACAATGGGGTTGTTTCCTTCAGTCAAAAGTAGTACTTTTAGTCATTGAAATTGATAGAATAAGCAAAAAAAATAAATAAATAAATAAATAAATAAATGGACCCAGAAAATTCTTTCATTTTCCCAACAGTAATTTTTAAATTAATTTTTCAAACAGTCCGATTTTTCAAACAGGGCGTGGTCTTGATGACGTCACAAATGAAGTTCTTTGGCGCATCTTTGTACCGCGTTTCCACGTTATGATAATCAAGAAGCGAATGAAAATTACGCTCTATGTTTGCTATTAGCCATATCGTTGCCAATACACGTGAGTAAAGATGCGAATTAAATATTTTGCTCTCTGAATGGAAACACAGAATGGCATTTCATCATTTGTGATGTCATCGGCAAGAAATGTAAACAATAAAAGCTCACCGATTTAAGTAATTTTTTAAAAATATTAAACTTAAACAAATTATCTAAAAAATAGTCAGATTCTATATTTTTAAGCATGCTTTTTCAGAAAAAGAAGTACAATTATTTATGTTTTAAAGTACTTTTTTTGGAAACAACCCCATTGGAACTATTCAAAGCCAGAATTATCAAAAATCATCCTGTACTCATTTTGTTGTTTTCAATAGCAAAATAAGGAGAACAAAACAGTTTACTGTAGATAGAAATGATTTGGCATGGAAAGGTTATGATGTATGTTTTTTCATAAGAATTTCCTATTAATGTTATTTTACAGATATGTTGCGAAGAAAAATAGTGTCGCTTTATTTGTTTATTTAATTATTTATTTTTTTTTTTTCGCTTTTCAAGCTGAGTATTTCTTCGCTAGCATAATTGACTAAAGAACTCCAGATCTTCTCTAACTCGCTCAGTTAGCTTCAATACTTTCCACTTTAGGATCGTTTCATGAAAAAAAAATATTTATGAGAAGAATACATACATACATAATTTTTTAATACGTATTTTTCTGTTAGTTTTGAAATATTTTAAAGATAAAACGTGTCATTTTCCCAAAGTATTTTAAATTTCAAGTAATGTTTTTTCTTTCGAAAACTGTTGTTGATCTATTAAAACTAAAAAATAGAATCTAAGAGAAAGTATTAGTTAAATATTACAATAATGTATGCCAAAATATTATATTAAAGGATTTCATGCGTTTAATGAGATTGTTTCTGTAGAAAGTAAATAACATTGGTAAAGTAAGAAATAATAACGTCAAAAAGCACAAATTTCAGATTACTACAGACACGTGTTTTCGTGTTACAAGGAACGCCTTTTTCAATGTAAAAAGTTATGAGCTTATGGATGAAAAGACGTCCGACGAAAGCCAAGAGCTAGATAAGCAAAGAGCGTAAAAGATAAAAATAGTAGATTAACCGAACACCAATAAAAAAATTATAAACCAATAAAGAACCAATAGGAATGCAAACAAAGGGCAAGAGCTCTCTCACAGGCACAGTAAAGCCGAAAGAAAGAATTCAATTGGACAAAGATTAAGGCAAAGCTAAAACAAAAAGAAAATGTCAATAACCGTGAACCATAAGAACGAAAAAGCTAAATGGAGGAAAAAAACATCAGGAAATGAAATAAACAAAACCAAAAATTTTCGGAAAAGGAAAAAAAGTTAAATAGAAGAAAAGGGGGCAATATCAAACCAAGACTAAAAATAAACAAAGCAAGATAGATAAAAATGAATGGAAAAATAAAAATAAAAAAGTATTCAAAATAGAAAAAAATGGATGGAGAAAGGAGGGTGTTAAAGATATGGGAACCAGACATTGGAAAGATACGGAACTGCTTTAAGATCATTAACTAAGTTAGGACTATTCCTCAAAGTATGGAAAGATTCCCAAAAAACAAGATCTGATGAATTGGGACATTTTTGGGTAATCTGATAGGAATTTAAATCTAAAGAGTGATTCGAATCCTAACAATGTTGAGCAATACTTGAATTATTTAATTGCTTTTTTTTCACATAATTTTGATGCTCCTTAAAGCGAAATTTTAAATCACGCCGAGTCTGTCCAATACAGGTAAGATTACAACTACAATTAATATTATAAATTCCACAACATTTAAGATTGTCAATAGGATCTTTAAGGGAAGAGAAGAACCGTTCATTAATAGGAGAGAACACGTTGGAATTGG
The DNA here is from genome assembly GCF_026930045.1 of Uloborus diversus. Classification (NCBI taxonomy): domain Eukaryota; kingdom Metazoa; phylum Arthropoda; class Arachnida; order Araneae; family Uloboridae; genus Uloborus; species Uloborus diversus. Next base: position 125,362,846 of record NC_072734.1, on the reverse strand, counting down.
AAACGTTTTTGAATCTTAGCAACCTGATAGCTTACAGATGGAGAGAATGGCAAAACAACAAAATTCTTTCTGATGAACGTTCGGTTAGGAACATTGGTTTGGGATTTATTTGAAAATTTTTTATAAATGGAATCAATCAAAGTTGGCGGATAGTCTCTGTCAATTGCAACAGCTTTAAAATAATTAAGTTCCACATTAAGAAGTTCCGATGAAGAACAAATATTAATAGCGCGATAAACAAAAGAAATGACAGCAGAATATTTTCGATTTGGAGGATGAGACGATAGTGTGTGATTAGGTAAAGAAACAGCAAAAGGTTTGCGATAAAGGCTTTGAAAAGCGTCCATCGCATTAAAGGTCAACAAACCGTCGATTGCGAGCTACGGGTAGCTCACCAGGAAGTTTTCGGTTGCTCGCGATCTTGATTAGATAAAAAAAAAATAACACAGACTATCTGCTATTTTTATGACATCTGAATTCATTTGCGATCATTGATTGACAGTTAATATGCCAATACTATAGTTGGAGCAAACCTGGTAGCATTCGGTAGGTTACGCAGATCCAAATCACAGCATTACGAAAGACTCAGAATTAAATGAAAAAGATATTGTTGCCATAAATGCCAAATAATAGGAAAAGATAACCGTCAATACAACAGCCACTCGTGTTTTCTGGATTGTAAAATTTGATTTATATTAAAAATGATAATTTTTATTAGGGGAGGGACAGATAGTAGCTCAGCGCATTGCTTTAAAGCGGCACGGTTGATTAAGATTAAATGAAAATTTTTGTTGGAGTCAGTAAACTTAACTGTGAAAATTGAATAGAATTTACTTATCACAAAGAATGGCAAAATGGTACTCTTTAACTTTCTAAAATGAGTATGACTTGCTACACAGAAAATGTTTTCTACCCAGGGGAGGATACAGATTACCATTTGGGGGGAGGGGGTCATGATGCAGAATGATCCTCCCCTCCCATGAAAAAATCTTTCTGTTTCGAATACGAAACATTTTCGAAACTACTTGGGTGTCAATAAAAAGCACCAAACTGACCAGACATAAAGCACCTAATAGGCATAAACTTTGCAAGTAAATTTTATAAGCAAAGAAAAGAACTATTGTTTGAAACATTCAATTGAAAAAATAATTATTGAATTGAAAAGGTTATTAAAATCGTTTGGATTTTATTCTTAAAGCATTTAAACATTATGTGGACGGATACTATTGTCGACGATTTGGGGAGGAGGGTCATGACCCCCATGCCCCTCCCCTTGTAACTACCCCTGAACATGCCCCCAATGTTACATAATAGCCTTCTGAAACGAAACGCCACAGATTGGAATTTTACCCCACCCCTGTATACCCTTAACTGTCCACAACGATGCCTCGGATCAATCTGTCTCGCTTCCATTACCCTTAAATGATTCCAAGAGGGGGGTGTTCTTGCAGTTTTCATCTGCGACGATGTGCGAAATGCCAACCGTCCGAATAGAATCCCGAGATTTGTGTCCGTAATTAAAGACGAGGGCGCGCGCAGCTATTGATCCCCTACTTTGCCGAAAGATGTCTTCTTTGCCGGCAACAGCCTGTTGCGCGGCAGCCATGTTCCAGGGGAGAGTCACGAGGGGGAAGTAGCCGAAGTGCGGAAACGAAATATAAAGGTCAATGGATATTTTAATTCGCGATCTCGGTCAGAGTTGATGATTACACTCCCGAAGAGTACCCAAAAATGGTTATGTGTCGTAACAACATCGGGTGAATTCTTCAGAAGGTTACCTAATATAGTTTCTTCAGAAAAACAGCAATCTGCTCTCCAATGTAATTAAAAATCCTTGTCAACATACATAACTTGAAATTTTTTGATGGCGCGATGAAGGATAAGAAATTAATACAACGAATTGGCGAGAATTTCATTTTGTAAATATACAAGCGAACCAAATGATCTTTTAATTTTCTAAAGCTGTGCGGGTACCGCTAGTTAGTTAATAAATGAATACGCAAGTGATTTAGTAAATGACTGAATGTGAGTAAACGAAATTGACTATTTCACTTTGCCCCGCATGCACTTGAATAATTGTGAAAAATATTTAAAAAAAAAAAAAGCTAAATATTAACTAAATAAATACTGCAACGAATATTAGAAGGTCCCGATTAATATTAAAATGTTAGTAACAAGAATGCATCATTTGATAATATCAAAATAATTTTTGACTTACGGCAAAGTATTACATTGTAAGTATCAGTTTTTGAAAGTTACTTGTATCATCATATGTTTTGATTTTCAGAGTTATTTTTTTCTTGACTGAAATAGACTACATTTGTTTCTGCACAATTAAAATATTACGAGGTAAGTGGCACTAAAAGTAGAGTAAATATTTCACCATTCCACTTTGCCCGCTATTTCACTTTGCCCCACATTCCCCTACTTTAATTTCTGTGATTATTCTACAGCACATCTAATCTAACAGGCTTCCGAAAACACAATAAATAAATAAACAGTATCTCCACAGAAAACAAGCGATAAATCCAAAAATAGATATTAGAGTAAGCCCTGCTTACTTGTCACCTCCATCAACTACATAAACCTTTTCAGAATCCAGTTGGCTGTAAAACTAGCAATGATGACGCCAATTCAAAGCCAACGCATTTATCTAAACATCTCCTACCGAAATCGAGTAACATAAAACACGATAGGAGAGCTGACCAGCGGAAACCCACTGGCTTCGAAGACTTACATAAAATTTCATTCTATTTTATTCGCATGGTAAACAACAATTTTATTCCCTGTGGTTGTCTTTGTTGGCTCCATCTTAGTTTTGGAGAGATAGTTCTTGCTATATTCCAGGCGAAGGTTCTTTTTATGCTAAGCATTGAAATTTAAGGTAAAATTCATGAAAATAATGTATTACCTGCTTTTTCCCAATATATATAGCTAATTTGTAGCGAAAAGTGATTTATCCTTGTATGAATACTGTTCATTGCTGGGGTACTTATTGATCATTCGTGATGAAATATTATTACTCGGTGTTCTTTGTTCTAGCAAAAAATTGCATTTTGAGTAATTATTTATGGCTTTACGAAATAGTTTTCACATCGTGCAAAGCATTGTTCGTGTATGAAGAAAAGTACTTATTGACCAGTTGTTTATTCATCACGTTTTATCGCACATGTTTAGCTCACCGCATCCCATGTAACACACTTGAAATGCGACTAATCATTTGAAAACATTCATGAAACGTTTAAGCGCTACTTGTGCTACCTGAAATGGTACACTCTTAATGATTTGTGCTAACAGGAGTGCGAAGAAGAAAAAAAAATGGGACAATTCAGCCCAGTGTAGAACAAAACGTGCACTGATTTTTAACTTTTACTGATCGTTACCAACTAGTAAAAGAATTTATATTATCTAAATTAAAACTGCTTAACTACACTGTAAAAACTACGGGTGTCTGTGAAAAGCTATTGGGCTCGATGGGGTGAAAACACGGTGCCTCAGGGTGCAATGTAGGCTGAGAATTGTGAACAAGGTGAATGACGCTAATAAATGTGAAGACGGACCTCCTGAACGCAATAGTTACACGTCGGCGCATGTGCTCTGACATCGTTCAACTACAATCAATGGCGGACTAAGGAAATTACAACGTAGATGCACTTCCACATTGAATGAAGTACGAAATTAGATTAAAACTAAAGGTTTCTGCAATTTACTCTTCAAAATTTCATGTAAGTTCAGGCATTTGATCATAGCGTAGCTTTGAAGGCTTCGGAACATATTTAAAAGTGTTTCAAAGTACAGTCGACTCCCGCTGCAACGCGATTTGACTTACGCGAAATGGCTATAACGCGAATTTTTCACGAACTAAGAGTTTTAGAGCTAACGTGAATTTTTCGCGCACAACTCGAACTTTTTTGGAAGGAAGTATCAGCTTCGTTATTGGCTACTAAATATTGATTTCATTAATGTTATTACATTCCTTTAAGCATCACTGACAGTCAAAGTTCCCACAAAAAACTAGTCTAGTGCATCAAATAACCATTTAGCATATTTCATTTATTTATTTATTTCATTCTAAACATAAAAAATGATGAAATATGATGGCACCTTAGTGCCACTTTTATCTAAAGTTTGTGAAGAAAAAACAAAAAGTGTGTGTATCGGAAAAAAGAAAGTTTCCGATATTTTTTTTTAAAGATTCTCGATATGCTTGAACAACTACAAAACGTCAACGGTAGCAGGACACTCAGTATGAGTGACTCTTCCATACGTACAATTAAAAGTCAAAACGAAAAGATATCCTTAAAAGTTCAGAACTTAGTTTCATTCATTTTGTGCATCTTAAAGTATTTCATGTTGAATAACAGTTTTTTATTTTTTTAAATACAGTAAAAGTTCAATTCCTTAGGCAAGAAACTGTGGAATGCTTTAGAGCTGTTTGTTTAGAGGTGTTTTTTAGTGTCTAAAAGTATTTGGTATGCTTTAAAAAATTTGTATGCATATATTTTTCCACAACGCAAAATTTCGACTTACGCGAGGCTTAGAACGCATCCCTCGCGTAAGTCGGGATTCGACTGTACTTCGATTCTTTAGTTTGCCGTTATGTACATTTGCTATTTCTAGCATGCATAAGTTTTACCTAAAAATAACTATTAACACTGGATAGGTAACATTTAAAATCAAAACGCTTCAATTAGATGTTATTTGAAAAATTAATTCAACTACTAATTTTGAATATGTGGTTTTATTTGCTTATATTGTCAGGGATTTTGTGGATTTTAAATGAAAGATTTATTGTTGACAATGTGATGCAATCAGTAAGTGAACAGAAATTCTAACGGTGCTGCGTATAAACAAAACAGAAGATCACGAGAAAAAAAAAAGAAAAGAAAAAGCGGTTTGAAAAAGAAATTCCTTCTCCGTCTCGATTTTTTTCATTTATTATCTCATATCAGCGTTATTGCTTGAAGCGAATGACTGAGCATTTTTCGTCACTCTAATAATAGTAAGAATTAATAGATCGTTAGATTTTTTTTTTTTTTTTTTTGGCTTTTAATTATAGTCCAAAGACTTCACATTGAAAAAAGTGCTTAATTTATATTCTATACGGATGTTTAAATGTCGAATCATATATACGTACGTATTAATATGTTACTCTTGAATAAAATTTTGAACATTTATGAAACGATTTTATCTTTCTATGATTACATTATAATTGAGTATTGATTGTTTGTGTAAATGATTCACAAATAGTAATTACGCTCTTCATTTTCGGTGCGATCATGCTGCAGTAAATATCAATAACATATTAAAATTACTGAGCAATCCAAGTGGATGTACGAAAGTTAGTGCACGAACAGACAAATTAAAGTCATGAACACTTCTAATCAATGTTCGAAAGATGAAATGTAATCAAATGCCTTAAAAGACAAGTTTTAATCATTTTCAGAAATATTCAATGTGGAAAATGTACCAAGACTTAGTTTTTTTAACTCAAAACAATAAATAATAATGTACACAACTGTATCCAAAATTGCACGCAATACCAGGGGGGGGGGGGGTCAGCAACAGGAAACAGAAAGGGTGCCAATATTCTGCCATAGGGTTCCATTTTTCACCGCGGTGCACGCTGGGTTAGGGTGCAGTTTTTCACCCGTGTTAAGGGTGCAATTTTAGCACCATATAGGGTGTCGCTGGCGAACAAGCTTTTCACCTTTGAAAGGTGCCAAATGCAACCTGTAGTTTTAACAGTGTACTCTGTTACAATAATTTAAACTATGATGGACATTTAAAAAAAAAAGTTATTAAAACGATTATTGACATTTCAAAAAAAATCATTAATGTAATTCTCAAAATGAACCATAATCTTAATGTAGCTCACGCTTTAGCATAAAATCCGTCATTTTCAAACGAATTAAATATTTCTGCATGTTTTAACCGTAAGCTTAATCAAAACCCAAAAGCTTAGACAACACCATACTTCTAAATGAAAAATATTTCGCAGTTTAAATACAATTTTCCGGTCTTATTCAGTGGCGCAAAATAATCGCGGAAGGAATTTTAATTGAATCCTGCCCGATTCCTTTAGCAGAGAATTCCATTGTCTGAGAAATGGTGTCCCATTCCTTTCATCCCGGACAAACCATTGTTGATGAATGAATGGTTGTGACCCGGCTGCGAAAACACTGTATCCGTTTGTCTGGAAGGGAAGATGTAATGCCTCCGTAACTCAGACATTCCTGGCGAAATACTGTAATAGAGCTTCTGGATTCTAATGACTATTGTAATATACAGTAGAACTTCGAGTAACTGAAGTGATCCCGGGGCTGGACCTTCATTGGTAAATTGAAAATTCTGGACAAAAGAGGTACTAAAAATTAAAGTCCTGGATCGTAGAATAAGTAGCGAGGCGTATGCCATCTCGGGGTTAAACGATGCTTTTTTTCCCCATGTCTGCTATGGTTAAGTAGAGTGTTTTGTTTTCGATTGTGGTTTATAATTAACTCCAAGTTAATTCACCATCAAGAAGCAAAACACGTTACTTCATTAGGGACATAGGAAGAAAGCGGCATTTAGCTCCAAGCGGCAGTGTTGCCAGATGGTCAAATCCAGATTTCCCCAATTCCTTCCCAACTTTTCCCCAAAAAGCGATGTTTTCTATCAAAATTCCCCAAATACAAAAATTATTTTTCCACTAATATTTTTATGAAATGAATCGACTTTCTGTGATATTTTTGTCCCTTGAAAAAAAATTTTTTCCCCCAAATAGCCAAATTTTCTTATAAAATTCCTCAACCTTTTTTTTCTTCCCATTTTCGCTTTTTTTTTTTTTTTTGACTTTATCTTTTTTTACCTTCTTTACTTATAAAAAAGCTGAAAGTCTCTCTCCGGATCTCTCTCTCTCTCTCTCTCTCTGTCAGGATCTCTGTGACGCGCATAGCACCTAGACAGTTCTACTGATTTTCATGAAATTTGGCAAAGAATCAGTTTGTAGCATGGCGGTGTGCACCTTTAAGCGATTTTTCAAAAATTTGATTTTGTACTTTTTCTATTCCAATTTTAAGAACATTTTCTCGAACAAAATTAGTATAAGATGGACGACTAAACTACCAAGTTATCATAATGTGGAACCGTAACGTGGGCAAGTCAATTGGCGAGAAATTCATCATGCATTATTTGTAAATATACAGGGGAACCAAAATACCTTTTAATTTTCTACTACGGGCAAAGCCGTGCGGGTGCCACTAGTCATAAATACAAGCGCTTGTCCGAGAGATAAGAAATAGCCAAAAAAAAATTTCTTCTCGCATTTACTACTCTGCTTCTGTATGTGCATTTAAACTATGATTTTTGTATATATTTATCCAAGAACATTCTTCGTATACTTATTTTTTGCCTGTTTCACGTATCAACTAGTAACTCAAGCAAAACTATTAATGCAAATTCCGTAGCATAATATTCCACATAATACGAAATGCGAATTCCATAAAGTTGAGCAAAGCTAAACCAACGCTGTTTGAATGTAAAGATGTCAAGACGCAAATTTAATCACAAATTTTTCCCCAGGTTTTCCCCAAGAAAATTTTTTTTTCCCCAAAGAATTCCTCTCAAAATCCATTTCCCCAAAATTTCCCCTGAGAGCACCAGATTTCCCCCAATCTGGAAAAACTGCCAAGCGGACGTGTCGCTACTTCTACGATTCATTGCTTTACTCAAAATGACTCTCAGCACATAGCAGAAACTTTTGCTGTAAACCTGTTGAATACTACCTATGATATTTTGGACTATATTATTATAATAATAGTTAAATTTATTCAGTACCTCTCACACAAGTCAGAAAATTCAATGTACATTGAATAAGATATCGTATGGAAAAAAAAAAATCTTTGCTGCTTTCTGTTAATAACACAGTCAACTGTTGTCTTTCAACTTTAAACAAATTACGCTTTTTAAAAAGAATTTATCTAACTTTAAAAAATAAAATTATTTGAAGCTTACAAAATTTTCTATTTACTGTTGGGGGAGGAGGGAAAAAAAACAGAAGCGACTGAAATGCATGAAAAATTTGTCTGCAGTGGAAATGGCTGTCTCTGGTGTCCTTGAAAGATAATGTGCACGTGCCAAAAAAATAAATGAATAAGTAAGTCAAAAATCAGTAAGTCTGCTTTGGTTAACGTATCGGTTGAAAGCGTTTCGGATAATAGAGGTTCCACCGTAGTAGGTATCGAGTCTGAAAATTATAACAACGAAACCGGATTCAATCCAGTCGGTACATTTACCAATAGTGGACTATGATGCAGATAAAGCACAAAGCTAATACACAGAGAAAGCTGCGCTATTTATTTTTTTTAAACTAAATTAAATAATCTCATGACTGAAGTCTAATTAAAAATTTTTATTGTAACCGACTCAATGTCCTTAAGCGGCCCTTTACCGGTACATTTTCCTTAAATGTTATTTAATTAAGTAATTTTAATGATTTTTATGTACTAAATGTTTGCTTGATACGAATAGGAGGGCAGCCTAACAGAACCACTAAAAAGACAGATTGCCCTATCCTATATTTCGCTTCCATGAGTGCTTTGGATTACAGTCGTTATCGGAAAAGTAGTTCCTACAATCACTTGTTAAGTATTAAAGGGGAAGATATAAGAGAAAAGAGTAATGAATTAAAGAGAAAGTACACTTATCATGAAGTTGTTTGACTTTAAAAAGAAAATTACGTGCCTTATTTACATCTCCAAAGCAAGGGAAAAACAAAATTCATCTTATTTAATAACGTTGTATGGTAACTACATGTGCTATTTTTCAGAAAATTTTCAATTCAGTCTACAACTCAAAAAGTTCATAAAAATATCTCTTATTTTACTTAAAATATTAAAAGTAACTATAACTAAAACTTTTGTCAATAATACTAACGAAACTGAAGTTAATTATACGAATTCAAGATTTCAAGAGTTAAGAGAAAAAGCTCATAACAAGGCTAAATGAACTAAGTACAAGAATTCAGAAGAAACAAAACAACAGAAAGCCAAATGAAACAGACATGCAAATATATATCAATTTCTCAACAGCGCCACCTACAGTTAAAATTAAAGTTACACAGCTTGAACAAACGTAAAGCAATCTCAATCCAAATAAAATGAATAAACTAACATACCATTTCACAAAAAAAATGGCCCAAGAGCTTAAAAGAAGGAAAATATGTGGAAAAACTTATTTTCTACGATGATCACATTAATAACTGTAGTACATTTGTAAGTTCTTTATGTGGAAAAGAAAGTTCGAGCCAAATTATGTGCGAAAATAAATTAAATTGTCAAGGCTACATAACATTAATCTCAAAACCGCAAAAATGAACTGTTTATTGATACGAGAAGAAGTTCGTTTTTTTTTTTTTTTTTGCTTATAAATATAAAAACATCGGAAATCTATAAAAACCAACCTTCAGATGCTGTACCGTGACTACATAGCAGAAAATCCTTGTCGTCTGTAATCAATGAATGAACACTAATAAAATTCGCCCAGCATAGAAAAAAGCAACAAATGCGTTCTATTATTTTCCTAAAGTCTTATCGAGCTGGGGAAAAATTTTCAACCTTATAAAAAGTATATTAGTTCGGGAAAAGCAGTTTTTCTCGGATCAGAAGCGTTTACTTTATTTTGCCTTCAACACTAAACTAAAAAAAAAAAAGGTATCGGAAAGAAAGGATTTGGCGGATAGATTAAAATCGATATCAGTTCTTTTTCGTCACTTTATATCAAAACTAGTTTCTGACTGTCTTCTTTCGAGAAATTCAATTTTATAGAAAATATTATTGCTACTCAATTATTTTCTATGCATCAAAAAATGTTTGCAATGAATTAAAAAGTATAAAGTCAACCAATGTTTTAACATGGGAAAGTTAAACGAGATATTTTATCACAACATTTGACAGTTGTATGAGATTTAATATAGAGTGCATACACAAGCAGGTTTACAACGATTTAGTGTCCAGACTTTTTTATTTTCATTTTACTATGATATATATTTGGTTTCTTTTCTCTCCGACAGGAAACTAATCACTTTTCCCATTCCTTGCAAAAAAAGCGTAGTAATTCATGCTAAAGTGAAGTTGTGGAGAAAAATATTTGTCCGTCACTTTAACAGTGATATTTTGTTGTTTTTATTTGTCCCGAGATCATTTTATTTTGATGCTCTACAGCAGAGGTCTGTACTACAGCAGATGCTCTACAGCAAATTTTGTGAAACCCACGGCGAGTTTACAAACTGAAAAAAAAAAAAAAAAAAAAAACAGTTTTTAGGAACTCTCTATTTACTATGAGAGATACTCATTGAATTAGTTAAGAGTGACCAAATATGCTGTTGAAGTAAGTTAGATTGCAGCACTTACATTTTGTTGTATCTTACCCTTGTGCATCTGTATTATAATAAATTACACAAAAAGACATTCATTATAATAATCTGCTATTTAAATTTTCACGAACTAGAACATAACAATGAGAAGTTAATTAGTAAGTACTAAAGTGTGTTGTTAAGTAGTCAACTGAGTTAAAACACGAATAGTCGGAAATTAAGATTTTCAATGGATAAAAATTAAGAATTTAACAGCAAGAACTAGTTAGCTTTTAAACTTAATTCAGTTAATGATGTCTAATGCAGATATGTATTTATGACATAATTTGAACCTATATTTAATTTAAAAGTAAATGACTGATGAATTTCAGTTTTTTCATCAATTTTATTTATTTTTGGAAATTTTATTGATCAATCTGCACCCAACTTTTTGACCATTACGCAATGAACTTGAGAATTGTCATTACTCCTTACATGTGTTACGCCCTGCCCCTATGTTTCTTGCTTTGGTGGACGGCATTCAATCCCTCTACATATCATATGCAACACATGGTCATACATTTAAAAAAAAAGTGTTTTTTGCCATTGCAATTTCAGAACGGGCCTAATACATACCCATTACGAACTCAAAGCTGTGATTTACAACGTTTCATTGTCTCGATTACAGAGAATGAAAACTGCTATTAACGGCGAAATAAGAAAAAAACGGTCCGGACATGGAATTTCCTGTGAAAATCGATCTCAGCTTCGAAAACCTATCTCTTCATCAAAGACATTATTTCCTTTTCCCGCCAACAACTCGACGCCTTCCCATCCAGACACCCCTTCTTTTCATTCACATGATGTATTGCCTCTCAATCAATAGTTCTCCGGATTCGATTTGAACCGCGGCATCTAACGAACACACATTTTCGAATAAAATAAGCATTGATTTGGTGGCAGACATTTCAACTTGGATGTAAATGCGGGGAAGTGAAATAGTTCAGAATCTGAGGACAAGTTAAATAATCTACAGTGTCAAATCGACTAAAACATCAAAGTGGGTATTGCAAAATTTTTAATAAAACTAGCTGCCTCGCCCAGCTTTGCACGGTCTACCTCGAAAATAAAATTTATGTCAAGTGACGCGTATTCAACAATCAGGATTAACCAAAAAATAAATTAATTAATTAACAAAAGCCAGAACTTAATTTATTCATATTGGAGATAAAAATGGCAACAGATTTTTTTTTTTCGCAATCTTTTTCTTCACGCTACAAATTTTAATAAAAGCATTGTTACGGAAAGTTGAAATGAAGCACTGAAAAATAATTTGAATGGAGGAAAGCCTTCGAAAATTAAGGATTTTATGTTGAATTCCAAGTATTACAATTAATAGTATTTAATTGATATCTCCGCTAATTATTATCGGAAGATTATGTAAATAACCAAACATAAAGACAGAAAGATTACGAATCCATCGTTACCTGGCTCGGTGGTCAGTTCACTGGCGTTCAAGAGAAGAAACTCGAACAAAGATACATAGATACATACATAGGTACATACGCTCAGTTTTTAATTATGTAAGATATTCCTTGTATTTCTGTATAAATTACATTCGGTTTGCACGAAGATTGAATACTTTTATTTTAATCTACAGTTTGTTAATGTACAGTGTTATGTCAGCATGCATTGCTGTAAGAAATACAGATCGTCTAAGAATCATTTTACCAAGGAAACTCTTAAATAGCTTTTTTCGAAAATAAATGAACAGACAGCCACACACACCGTGAATTCAAGACTTAAATTTTAGAGGCCAGTGTACTTGATGAATCCGACAAAGGGATAGTAAAAAATGGTATGGTCATACATTTCTAGGCTCGTCTCACATTCCTAGTGCGGAAAGTGACATGTGAAATTTGGGGTAAATTTTTAAAGCGATGTACACTAATTAGTTTAGTAATTGAATAGATTAAAACAATATTATTATTTCCCTTTGGGTGTACAAAATGTACAAGTACCAGTTTGTTTTGTGGAAATTTCAATATGAAATTTTGAAAATGGAATCATGCAATAAATTTCGGCTCTCAGTTCCATTTTGTCTTGTTTGTTTTGTTAATTTTCTAATTTTACTATTTAAGCTGTCTGTTGTTCCATCTCGTGGCTTTTACCGGATGTCTTTACATCCGAAAGCTTCACTTTGCACTGAAAAAGGCGTTCCCTGAAACCCCGAAACATGTGTATGCAGTAATATGCTAATTTTGTGCGCCAAAACGTTGTTCATTACTATTTACTTCACTGCATAAAGGTGTTTATTTATTTCTTAGTTATAGTGCATTTGAGAAAAGGGTTAGAACAGGTCAAGGGCGTGGCTTTCAGGAAAAAATAAACAAGTGTTTGTTTGCATGATGATTGATAAGTATTAAGTATTCGTGTCTAACTGCTTTTTTCAGAAGCGAAAAAAAATAATAAATACTTGTCCAATGTCTAACGGCACACTTTGCTTATTACTGACCACTTAATGCATTTGACTGTGTCTAACACAGGCGAAAGTGACTGGCAAACTTGCACAAGTCTGACACAAGCGTTCTTTTATCTCGCGTTATTTTATTTCTAATGCAAATTTGAGCTCCGTTCAAGTAAAAATAGATAGTTGCAAGTGTCCATACTTAAGACACTCTTTGAACGTTAACAAGATTAGATTATTTCTATCTATTTTTTTTTCTTTATTGAATTGTAAAATAAACTTTAAAATGATAGTTGGTGTCCAAAACTATTATCTATTGCTGAATGCATGAAAGAAAGATCGAAAGAAGTGTCCCAAGTTAGGGGGGGGGGGTCCCTAACTTCGGACAATGAACATTTTTTTGTTTTATTTTGAAGGGACATATTTACACACCTATACATTGTCTTGAAGTGAAGTACTAAGGTACATCCTAAAAATAGAATGCTTCGTTCGAAGTGAAAACATATGATTAATATGCTACTGAAGGTAAAAGTTCAAGACTGCCCCCAGTATGGGCACTTAAATGCTGGTCAGTTAATGATTGAATTTATTTACTATAGATAACACAAAAAATGCAACAGTTTTCTCCTGTAAACCACGTTTTCTTGCATGAAGAAGTTCTTTGGCGTGGAAAAGGTAATATATATCCATGTTTATTGTCAATTAAATTTTAGCCATTCTTATGCCTGTAAGTGTGACAATTTGATTTTAATATTTTGAAATTTAAAACAAGCAATCAAAACTTGTACACATTGTTTTATAATTTTCATCCCCCTCTTACTTCCTAGTCGCCTCCTCCCCCCCAACTTAAATTGCAAAAAGAAACTACCGTAAAATACCTCTATGTACGAGTATATATTCATTTTCTGTCAAAAAACAAAATTCAACCATTTTGGCAGTTTTTCCAAAAAAAAATCGCGACTTTATTGGTTCAGAAAATTCACACGCGGAAGGTCATTGTGACCAGCCACATAATTTCTTTAATTGGAAAATTTTGTCTGACGATTCAATATTGCAGATGGTACTGCAATAATGCAATATTTGTAAAAAAAAATTTCATAATGCCTAATGTCCACTCTTATTGCGCGAATAAGTGTTCACGCTCGTTGTGTATCATTCGGTAAAATTGGGAGCTTCTTTCGGTAAATTAAAAGTTATCCCCCTCCTCCAAAAGAAATGATAAACGTATTAAGTTCGAGGTCTCCTGATAAATAACTTATTCAACTGCAATATCAAAAACCACTCGTATCAGAATTACGAAATATTTTTTAACAGCAATGTAATGTCATCAACAAACGCGCCACTAAATATTTTTCTTTGGTGCAACGCAAAACTTTGTGCAAATTTAACACACTCAAAATCTAAAACAACGTAAAAAAGCAAAGGAAAATCAGTTGAAAGCTTATTTCGTTCTGTCAAGTTCCTTCTTTCTTTTCTGTGATTTCTGCATCACTAAAATTCAGACAGACATGGGAATATTTAACTTTCCTTTCAGGCGTAATTTAAATTCAATTCCTGCTTCGTTTTTCTTTTTTCAAGGAATTCCATTCGATTGATTTTTTTTCCTGAAGGAGAAAAATAATTTTAGAACAAAAGAAAGAGTACGAAGTTGATTCTATTTGTTCATCAGAAAATCAGTCTTACAATTGAAGAAGACAGTTTGGAGGAATTTATTGCTTTCATCCAAGAATAAGCTAGAAATCGTAGACTTTAAACTTGTTTTGGAAACTGATGCTTAGAAAAATCTACAGTTGAATTTGTAAATCTTTCCTACACTATAAATTTAATTTTCAATATTGTTATTGTATTGTTTTAAAATATCGCAAAAAAGAACTGAATAAAATTTCCAGTAAAATTAATTAATTCATTACAAGTGAAAACGACAAATATAAGTTATTGCATTGTAGAACTTGGAAGATTGTTAGCGAGTTTAACTTAAAACTTAAATTTCTTGATTTTGGCTTATTACTTACTATTTACTCAAAACTAGGTATCGCTAAACAAAGATACTACTAGTTGCCCGAAATACTAGTTTTTCACAATAATGCTAAGTTTCTAATATGCGTGCTCTTACTATTACAAGTCATGTGAGCTTTTAATAAACGATTTTTTAATTCAAACACAAGAGATAGGCAGAAAGACTATAACTTCCAAAAGATGCGATGAATATGAATTGCGATGATTTTTCAACAAAAGGAAATGAATCATGTTGTAGTTTTTGAAGTTTATTTAAAATCTCTCATATCTATTTTTTTTCGAAACGAGCCACGAGATTCATTGCACTCACTAGCCATCTGTAGAACATTTGTCTTACATTTAAAAATTATTCCAAAGGGGGCATGTCACTTCAATAGCTTCAATGATTCCAGTAAGAGTTTCACTGGAGAAAAAAGGTTTATTTTTTTCCAGTGAAACTCCAATGTCTAACTCCAGATCGACACATTACACATGGGGTAGAGTTCGATTTAAGAGCACTTCCTTCATTTAAAGCAGGTTACATAATCCAAGAAAAGATCAACGAACAAGCCACAGATATTCTTGTTATTTATGTAATTATTATATAAGCCATTATCCTTTTTTCTTGCCATTTCACCACCGCACTTTTGTTAGCCTTTCAATTGCTTGCAACTACGAAACAATTCGTCTGATTTATTCTTACCTTCGGGGACGTTTAATACCCGGGACTTAAAAGGATTTCGACGTTTGCTTCTCGGAAATTTGTAATGCTAATAACAAAAGTTTTACCATCTGAATGCCGTCCGTAAATTCGGATACAGATTTGGAGAGCTTTGGTTCTGAAGTGCTTCTCCGCCAGAGGCAATATTTATATTTCGGGGATAAACATTAGGAAGTACGATATGAATGTTTGAAAAGGGAAAAATGGCAAAATTAACCGCTTTTAACGATCAAATGCATTAATTCCATTAACATCGTCGGGATCGGTGGATTCATGACGTTTGGAATACGAAAACCGATTTAGATAGAGAATTGTAGTAATTAGTTTGAAAACCTAAACCTGTTCACGTATGGCGGGAGAATGGTCGAATATCTTTAATGGTGAGAATATCTTTAAGGTAGTCATATAAACAACAATGCTCAGTTGCAACCTCGGGATTTTTAAATTTTTTAAAATTGGTAGCACTAAAGAATATTTTTTATTTTTACATTTTATTTCTTTTTTTAGGAGTCAAAATAATTGAGACAGAATAATTGGGAGTGATTTGTCATTCTTGCTTCGAGAACCTTAAATCAATGGTCGGAAGTAGCGCACTACAAGTAGCAAAACTAACTGCAGTCATTAATTTTTTTCGTAGTTTGTAGTGCAGCGCGATATTAAAAAAAAAGTATTGTAGTGTGTAGACCGATACAAAAAAAAAAAAAAAAAAAGTAGTTTGTAGCGATTTCTAGCCACTACGTATAAGGGTAATTTACTAAATGAAGACGTTTCAAACGAAACTGAATGGTGTGAATCTTACGCAAGTCAGTGAATGGAATGATAAATAATGAGGTTCCTAAAAATATGAGTTGACCGGACCTATCAGGCATTTTGACATTGCAGGCAAATTAATTTTCTAAAATTATTTAAGTAGAGACTACATTTCAAAATTAGTTTGTAGTTATTACTTTTTTAAATAATCGTTGCAGTTAAATAGATTTTCAATGGTTGATGCAGTTAAAACCACAATTTGTTTTTATGACCACTCCCTTAAATCTATTTCAGTTCTGAACACACCCCAAGAAAAAGGTTCGAGATCGAGTGTAAAGTGTCATCAAGGGTTCTGAGATAATGAGTACTGTACAGAAGATGAAACATAAAGCATAGAATATGTTAGGCACAAAAACACTAATCTAATGCTGTGTCTGTCTCGATAAATAAAATTAGTAACGCATATTTATTTGACGTGGAATGAGGAAAAATATTTGCATGCAACATCTAAAGCAAAAGTTGTAATGATTATCTTCATTTGCGTGTAAATGTTTCCGTACCAGTTTTTCACCAGGTAAAAGACACTTTTGCTGCAAGTTTTATTTGCCATTAAACTGTTTCGATGACAAACAATGAATAAAACAGTTGTAGCAACAATTAAGTTCTAATCTTTTGTTAACTCTTTTTTTCTCTGATTTTTCTTTTTTACCATCGTGCTACCAAGATTGCTTCCTGATTTACCTTTACCATGGTTTGATTTGTGATTGGAAGAGAGTGAGTCACGTTACCTCAGGCTTTTATAAGGCTAGTGGACCGAAGGTAATGCGATGTTGTATCACATACCTAAGGTGTGTTTATAAAGAATTATTATTTAAATTTTGTCTGACTTGAGAAGTATTTAAATAAATTCCTTTTAATTACGTTTTTAAATTTCATTTACAATTTTTTTTTCATTTAAAAAGTTACACTTTTTCATCGGGTTTTACTTTTCAATACTACAGTTGTATACATTTCTTTAAGCATTGCTAATTAACATTTTGATGACAGCTTCATATATTATGGTATAACCTTTTTATCAATACGATTTTTTTTTTTGCTATGTAAATTTATTATGCAGTAGCGCAATCAGGATTTGCCTTTTTAGTTGGGGTTTTCGGTCATTATCGCCCTTATATGTACATAAATACCGCATTAGGATTGGTTAAATGTTAAAACCTAAGGTTCTGAGACGTTTTAACCTGCAAACCTCCACCCTGGCTACGCCACTATTAGTATGGATAAGAACTCTAAAATGACAGACTAAAATTCAAGCAAAATCGTTGTTTAGAAAAACGGCGTAAAGCGTACAAAACCGTAACGCCTGAAAACAGTTTAAAAAAGGAGATCATTTCTAAACGATTGAAACAATGGACCGGGTTTCACTGCAAAAGTTTTGTTTTGGGAAAAAAATTTAAATCCTTTTCTTGCTTTTTTAACTTTTAATTTCTTTTCCAAAGTTTTTACTTGACCATTAAACAAAACACACGTAACTCTAACACTTAAAAGCGCCTTGTATTGCACGCATTTTTACAATCACAGAAATATTCTTTTAATCTTCAAAACAATCAACTTGACCGCCTTGAAGAAAAAAAAACATCCATATTTTCTGAAGAACGCAATCACAACCAGCTTTTCATTCCATTATTAAGATTGTTTTCAAAAGAATGTTGCACTCTATCACATTCTGATTAAAGAAAAAGCTAATTTTTTGCAGCTCAGACTTACAAGGGCGCGAAGTCGCAGGTAGTTTTCTTTTCGATGCATGGAGAGAAAGAAAAACGGGCAATCATTTCATACATAATTAAGACACGAGAAGCGGTGCTGTGCGAAAGGTCTGGACTCAGGATTTAAATGATTGTATCATTTAAGAAAATTTGTTTATCTTGAAGCAAGAACAAATTATTACTCTTCCTGAATTTTTGATGACTTAATTTGCCTGATAGATGACATCGATTCAAAATGGGCACTATTATTTGCAAGGTTTTTTTCTTGTGTAAAACCAATCAAATAATGGTCTTAAAACTCATTAAAACTACTCCATTTTTAAAAGCAATATTTTTTGAACTTCAATAATTTACATGTGGGTCATTAATATAAGCTATTATTGAATTACAGAATGGATTTTTAATAGCTATAATCTCTTTTGTTATGTGGAAAGAAAGAGTAACAAAACTGAAGCTAGTTCTTTATGGATTACAATTAAATAATTTTATCGTTTGGCTGATCAGAGAGTACTTTAGACTTTTTAATGATCAATTTTGATTGAATTAACAGTAATAAATCTTAGTGAATTATTATGTTATGTAATTTATTAGAATGTGATACAACAATGTATATTGTTGTAAAATTATTCGGTAAAGTTTTCTGGACTTTAAGTCACAAGCTTAGAAACGCCGCTTACAATATTTAAAATACATATTTCAATAGCAATTACATTCTTTTCCAAAAAAAAAAATGAACAGACTACTCTTTTTCATTTAGTTTTACTCGTAATAAAAACGTCTATAGCACGCAAGGAGAAAAATATATAGCTTTATCATCTTTTTAACTTATGAAATTTTAGTGCAATGAACTGAACTGAAGAAACACATGAGCGTAACGAGGGGAAAGAACCATAAAATTCGCCTACTGTTTCAAATGCTCCTAAAAATAAATTACATGATAACAAAGAGAAATTCCGACGAAGCACAAATTAAATGCTAAGTCTGTTGCAATGTAAAATAAAACAATAAATAGCATTTACATTTCATGACTCAAATGAAAAGAATGTTCACGAAATTTAGACGAGGTATTTGGTTCAAAATAGTTTGCAGAATCCTTGATGTTATTTAGCAAGAGATAAATGGAAATAGGTAACAGACCAAAAAGTGAACGAATTCGCTTCCCTCCCCCAGTAAATGAATACCTTGGTTTTAAAAGTTTTTTTAGGCTGTAGTAACAACCTCCTATATATATTTCTGAAAAGAAAATTCGTTTAATTGTTCACTGATTGGGGTTTTCATGCACTGGGTTGTGGCTTTTCTTTTTTTACTTCAGTCCCCAAGAAACTTGACGAAGAACCGAATAAAATCTTCCAACTCTTAAAAATGATTAGATACATCGATTCAAATGCTTAAGCAAAATGCTACAGTTTTAACTATATTTAGAACTTCTGAAATGAAATTCAGTGAAAGGTTCGATCACTGGTCCGTCTACCCTAACGGATGATGCAACATTTTGACAAAATGAGCGCTACGAAAAATGTACTAACGAAAATAAAGAGAAATAACGTAAAAACAAGTTACCATAAGTCGAAGCTGTTAAAAGTTTTAGGAGTAGATTCATGATTGTTGCAAGTTTTGCCTACGTTGGAAAATCCAAAGTATGAAAAAGGAAAAAAAAAACAAACGTTCAAATCATTTCAACGTAATATTCAAGAAAAAGTTTCATGTACGATATTTTTCAGAAGAAATTTCATTTCTTTGTTTCAATGACTTTCAAAGAGTAAAACTTCTTCAAAACAAAAGTACAAGTGAAATATACTTTATTCCTTGAAAAAGTGAAGTCTGATGCAGTTATTGCACATAGCGTTGTTCAATATATTCCTACGAAGCTCCCTGGCGTTTCACTTGTAGACTATATTATGACTTGGGCCTGTTGAAAACAGTTCTTTCTTAGTGCTAGCTCACTGGGATTGAAAGAGTCTTGAAACCAGCAAAGGAGGAAATCAATATCACTGAAAATTCTAGCATGGGGATTATGTTCCAGGCTTAAAGTTTAAAACGAAAAAGGAAACGAAAGAACCTCGGGTTGAACATTGGATAAAAATTCTCTATAAATTTAATTTTAAACAAGTTCTAAATGTTAGACATGCTATTTAGAAGTTATACAGTCATTTAGAACAACGATTCTCAATCCTCAGTCGGTGGTCCAGCAGACAGGCACGGGTCTGCAGATAAATTTGACCAGTTTACAGAGATTTTCGCTCGTGCACCTAATAAACACTTCCAACTAAAAGAGAAAAAAAACAAAAAGAGAGAGAGAGAGAGAAAGAAAACACGATAATGGTAGCAATAATATCCTATACGTCATCGTTAATGAGCCTTTTATGATTAATGTTTTTTTAACAACGTTAATTACTTATGTATAGCTATTACAATAATTATCTTATTCTCATTATTTAAATATTTTTATAACTTCATTAACCCCAAGTAAAAGTTAAATGTACACATATTTATTAATTCATATATTATTATCATTATTTTGTAAAAAAAAAAGGAAAAAAATTCTCATCCGTTCAATAAAAATGTTTCCAAGTGTTTAACAGTTCCCGAGTCAAAAGCTACTCTTTTTTTTTCATGCGCCCCCCCCCCCTAAAAAAAGTTTACAAAATCTCACCGTTCCGTAAAAATCTATTTCTTTTTCACAGTCCTCAAATGCAATGTTTTGTTTTCTTGTTTTTTCGGCAAAAAAAAAAAAAGGAAAAAGAAAGAAAAGAAAGAAAGAAGAGCGAAAATAACATTAGCGGTCCGCGAATTTATTTCAAAAGCTCTTGCTGGTCCGCGGGTCAAAAAAGGTTTAGAAACACTGATTTAGAATTACTTTGAACTCAACCATGTTCGTTATTTTAAAACCAATTCGTATCCTTTGGCTTATTTAACTTCAAAAGAAACTGAAAGGCACAGGTTATTTATCAGATCCCTACTTTTTTACTACTTTATTACCAACTTGTTTTACCCAAATAGTTTGATACCACTGTACACAACTAGCTGTAGAATACAACATAATTCCGAAGTTTTTGTTTAGAAAACACCCTCGAATGTTATTTTAAAACTGTTCAAATATCTTGTCCTACATTGAAATATTCTATGTGATATGATGAATTGATGCAGTGAGAAGCAAAGGGACGTAAATGGACATTTTCAAGTTTTGAGTAAAATGACTTTAAAAGGTACCGTCCTAGGTAAGCAATCATTAGTTTTTTTTTCTAAATCATGCTGTACAGCAGCAACTACCAGGGCTACTATTTCAGTCTCTTGGCCCCAAGACAGAGAAGCGGTTCACCTACCATTTGCATTGGTTATCTCCATATTTTCAATTTTGCCACTTACATCCCTTTGCTTCTCACTACCTCAATTATAGAAATCATGTGATGTAAGAAAGGTACGTCTCAGATTGATCTTAACCTTTTTTTTCTATATTAAGAACATGCAACTCAGGTTTAATAAGTAGTACGATTCTGCCCTTGAGCCAGGGCTAAAGCATACACGACAGCCTGATTATGAAATCTAGAGCCTACAGTTTCACCTTTGTTGTCTAGTTATCAGTCTAGAGAACCGAGTCTTCAATACCCGATATGTCTTCTCATTGTGGTTGAGATAACCATCAAACTGGTGGCTAACATTAGTTTAACCCACGAGCTAGAGTCATTTTACAAGTTGAACCACACCCCGGTCCTTGCGGACTCTCGCTGGTGTGTTAAATTATTTTAGTTTCCAGTTTGAAACTATTCTCGGCTTCAATGTGAGGACATTTACATCTAGCTCGGTTACAGAGTATTCCAAACTGATTAGCCCATAGTAAGGACGAAACCGTAGATTCTGGGTATCAGAACCAAGCTGACGGTACATGCTTACGTATTAGATTGTGTCAAAAAAGAATAAAAATTAGAAACATCAAATGCCAAAATGGAAATTGCGTAATTAAAAGGAATCAAATTAAAAACAAAAAACAAGTAATAACGTAGAATAAGTGTACATTGGAGATACAAAGAATTTATCGCTATTAAAAACGAACTACTTATAATTGCCGACGTCCTTCAACTGTAAAGTAACTCTTGTATTTGCCAACATATTTGTTCAAAGTACATAGAAACTGTTGGTTTGGCGATATCGTACTTTTTTTTCCCAAGAAACGTTAAATAAAACAAGCCATGAAATAAAACCATTTTAAAATAATTACAACTAATTCCCTGAAAGTTTCAATGGAGCCAAAAAAGCCATTAGTTTATAAAATAAACCTTTAAATACATGAATAAAGTAAGTAATTAGGAAAATAAAAGTTCCATTGACATGTAAAAAAAAATCTGCCAACTTAAAAAACAACTGTAAAAGCAGGTTTCAATATTGACCGATTCTCCAAATAGTTATATCAAGTAGGTTTTTTTTAAGAACATTAAAAGATTCATTAAAATGTCAAATTAAAGCATGAGGAGCGAACTTTGCGTCGAGAAAAGCAATAACTTTCAGTGTTCGTCAATTTAAAACATAAACAAGTTGGAAAGTGCCAGGTCACCTATTTTACACTTTAATAAATATCTACAAAAGCTGGCCAATACTTGAAGTTTTAAGTTTTCAGTTTTTTAATATTTCAATAAACAATGAAATACCTGAATTATATATCGTCATCCGACGAATACTACACAACAACAGTAAACAACTGCAAATTTAGAAAAAAAATAGAATGCTTCACTTTTGTTGAAAGTTTTTGTTTGGAAGAAGACATAAAATCTTCTAATTACATAAAATTTAGAAAGTGTAGTTCAATGACATTTAAATCAAGTCTTTAAATTCCCAAAATTCATGTGGAAAACAACCGCGGGATTACAAGTGAAACAAACAAAGTCTTTTTCAGATTTTCAGTTTCTCTTGGCCACAAAACTAAAATGTTTCTAGAGGTGAAACCCACGAAGTCTTTTTTTTTTTTAAGTTCGTTAATATAATTAATTCCTGCAGCCCAGCAGTTTTTATGGATGAACCATACAAAAAAATCACACGAAAAAAGAAAAAGGATTCCATGTCCTGCGCCTCACCGGAGACAAAAATGTCGACGTTAAATAAAAAAAAAGGTAATTTTAATAAGGATCGAAAATTATCCACGATTCTCCTAATGAGAGATACAGGGATTGAAAGGGGTGTTGAGAAAATTGTCCTCCTTTTTCCAATCGATTGCCCCAAACAGCAGGGATAAAGTAATGGATGATGTACCAAAACGTGTTTTTCGATTAGCCGTCGGGGTAAATTTCATGCTAATGCGGTCGTTGTTGCTTGAGGGAAAGGGGGGGGGGGGCGGTAAGTCGGTTATCCAGTGATGTAGCGGGGAAGAAGGAATTAGGGAGGTATAACCCTCTTGTTGTGACTTCAAACTACACGCATAGTGTCAAACATGTTGTGACAAACTTCCAGTGAAGGTAGATAACATCTATAAAGATGAGACAATGTCATATAAACTAGATGCATTGCGTCTCAACCTGTGGTCCGCGTGCAATTTTCATGTGGTCCACGAACAGCTATTGTGAAAATTCATTTATATATCATTTAAACTTATTAAAGAAAACTGTTGGATTCAGTTCATGTCACCTAATTTAATTGATAATAAAATACAAGGTGACCCAAAGATAGGTATACAGTTACATATACATGACTGGTTGTGGCCTCTCTTTTGCTACAAAGCTGACTTCCTCTGGGGAGTAGTCAAGAATAATGTTTGTTCCAAAAAAAAAAAAAAAATCAGCCACAGCACGACAGTAGAAGAATTTCATCGATGATGCGTTTTACTAGCTAGCCCATCACTGCCAGAAGCAAGGGCTCACCCCCTTCTAAAAACTACGAAGAACCACCCCCAAAATTGGGAGCCCTCCCTCCCAAAAGAAAGAAAAATACCCCTTTAACCTACCCCCTTAAAAATTTAAATGGCGCAGTCTGCGACATGACCCCCCTTAGGTTGGCACCCCTGTGTTTAAGGAAATTCGTTTCAACTGGAATTTGTGTCGCGTTGTGTATATGAAAGTCGAGGACAGGTTGCAGTAATGCATGAATGCCGAAAAGGGACATTTTGAGCACCTTCGGGATTAGAAGGGGAACTAATCCTGTAATAAAAGTATTGCTGTATAAGTTAACTGTATGCTTATTTTTGGGACACTCTGTATTATTTCTATCGTACGTGGTCCGCTTAGGATTCGGAAGGGTACCAAGTGGTCCAAGAGGTTGGGAACCACTGAACTAGAGAGAGAGGATCGACATAGATGACAAAATATCGATTTTCAGAATCAAATCAATGGTATCGATACATCGATCAAAAAATATCATATTCTGTACCATTGAACTTTTTATACTCGTATTTAAACCTTGTGAACTCTAAGAAATGTTTCTGCGCGAGATGTAAATTCATAGTATTCATTATTTTGTTACTACAGTTTTTAAGCTGCCCATCCCAAGCCAACATTAATAATGAATTATTAAAATTATCTTATTTTCAAATCAAGTAACACAAAGGAGTACTTAACTCATGTATGTATTTAAAAGGCAAAACATGAACAATCAATATAAGTTAAGGAATAACTCGTAACATCTTTTAATTTTCCCCCAGAGTGAAACAAAAACTAAAAATTATTAATGTGAACTAATCCAAGAAATTGATAATATTAATGAATGCTTTTAAAATATTTATAATGATATGAAATTACTACAAAGACTAAGGTACAAGATTAGGGTAAAATTTCAATTTATTTCAAGTTTAAACCAACGACTTATTGAGAGAAATGGAGGGCAAATTTGTATTATCATTATCATCATTGGCTCGACAATCCATTGTGGGTTCATAGGTTTCTTCCAGTTGGGGATCTATTTTTCGCTTGACTTCTCCAATTTAGGGGTTTAATAGTTTTAAAGCTTTTTTTCCAAGCAATCCAGCCGTCTATTTTCGGTCCTCTTCTCGGACATTTGCTAGTTGGTCTTGCATTTAGGATCTTAAGTGGGATGGATTCAGGAGACATGCGGATTACATGTTCTGTCCATCTCATTCTTTGTAATTTAATGTATTTTACAACGTCCATATCTTGATATCATCTGTACAGCTCGAAGTTATACTTTTTCCTTCATGCTCCATTTATTTCTACTTCCCCAAACATGCCACGTAGAATTTTTCTTTCGAAGATTGACCAAAGAGACTTGTGCTTTTTCCCATGCCTCTGAACCATAAGTCAGAATTGGCCTAATGATGGTTTTATAAAGCAAGATTCTTGTTTTGGTCTTAATAAGTTTAGATTTAAAATATTTTTTCAATTTTATAACAATACTCAAAATTCTCGTTAACAATGTGCTTGAAAAAGAATTTTCAACTTTTCTCCGATGTAAGCATATTTCTTTATAGAATTGGTGATTATTACAGAAAACTCTTCCTAATGTGATGGATGTTGCGATCATTGATTAATAATGAAGTTTTCATAAATAAAGAAATTCAGGCTTACACGCCCCGCCGAGTGAAACGCCCAGTAATTAAAAACTAATAGCAAATTTTTAGTCAACTTCGTCGTAGTAGATTTTTTCAAACCAAAGTAGCAGTTTTCTGACTACACCGTTCAGTCACATACATATGCTCACTTAAAGAAAATGATAAAATTTTTAAGTCAGAAAAATGTTACAATGGAAAACTTTTAATGAATTTGACACAGCTCCAATGTAAAAACAAGACTGACAGCAGATAGACACTTCAGCTACTGAATCGAAGTTACATATTACATAAAATAACATTCGGGTGTTTCACAACCCTATTTCTCTACAACTTTTCCTTTCGGTCATGAAAATACTCTCAGAGCCTGGAAGCTCGGAAAAACCCTAAAGAAAACTATCGGAAATCGAACTTATTTTAATATAAATCTTCGATACTGTATTTCAAAGGGGAAAAAAATCATATATTCGATATTTGCATATCAAAATATATGCGGAAAGTGACTCCTTGTGTTATCAGCTTTTTGAAGTACAGCGAGTAAAAATGATGAATTCTGATTATATTTTTCTCATTTCATTGCAAAAGTTTCTACTTGATTTATGCATTTCCCAAATTTGATTGCTTCGAGTGAAATTGACTCTGCTGCGCTGCAAGCAATTAAAAAGGAAGAGGAGAAAAGCAATACCTGTGATTTGATTTGGCTTGGTGGGTGGATTATATGAACCCACTTTAAAAATGAAATAAAATACGAAATACTTAAAAAATAGAATTTTAGAATTTATTTGGGTTAAATAAGAATATTTTTGACAAAACATTTCTTGTTTTAATCAGTGTCAGCGATCACTTATGTGGCAGACATTTTATATCGCTTAAGTTGTGAATGAAGAAACAAAATCTTTTATTTAAATATAAATCTTTCATCCTTTTATTTAATATTTCTCGCTTCAGAACAACAGTAGGATGTCTTACAGTTGTCTCTGAGTTTAGATGTCATACGGTTTACTTGAGTTTTGGATATTTGGTTTATGCCTGATCATTTTCCCAGATCATATAGACATAGATCGATTAATCGATTATTAGGTTTTAATCTTAATTTTAAAAACATATATTATGAGCCATTTCTATAACCATTTTACCAGAAAAACAGCTATTTAAGATTTGTAACAGAAATTTATTCCGCTCAAATATTTCAAAAAAAAAAAAAATTATATATATATATATATATATATATATATATATATATATATATATATATATATTGCAATGTTTGTGAGTTAAACCTCATTTCAAACATTAGTCGAAAATATTCAGTAAGTTACCGCCCTATAGCCAGGGCTAAGGCAGAAATACATGAAATACACCGCCAGCTCAGTCAATTCCAGCCGAGGACTGCAGTTTCGTTCTAATTAGCACTCATCAGCCCGGCATAGGACTAACTGAGCTGGAGGTGGAAAACCTCTTAAGGAAGCCAAGAGTGCCAAACAAACTGGTAGCTAATATAGAATTAGCACTGAACTTAGCACGAAACTGCAGTCCTCGGCAGGAATTGACTGAGCTGTCAGTGTATTTCATGTATTAGTCGAAAAGTCAATACATTACAACTTTGAGGTTTTGAAAAAAAAAAAGACGAGTACAATCATTTGAATTATTTCAAAACTTAGAACTAAAGTCAATAAATAAATGTCTCAAACAATAATTACTTATGGAGAGCTTTCTACTTCAGGCTGTAAATGAAACAGTTAATTTTAACAGCACACGTACTAACTTCACAATTAAATTTCATCGCATAAATGTCCTATCCTGGAAATTCATCGATATATTGACATTAAGATTACGACAAACCCCTACGCAGTAGCGCAATTAATTATGCACAGCGTTTGCACGAAACGGTATAGACTCATGAAATATTCAAATCTCTGACATTGAGGCAGTTGCAGTGTCTCTGCAGCTGCACACTATGAAGTCTCGCGAGCTGTGATATTCTTCCCGCATCAAGGTATAGTTTAGTCAGAGAAGTTTACGGCACACAAGATTCGCCGGAGAAATTGGAACAGGATTATTACAAGCTGCAAACCCATATCATATGTCTCTGAAGCACTTAATGGCGACCTTAGGCGAAATGCTGTCCACATGCTATATAAAGCTAAAAAGCAATGATGATATTGAAGATAACGTATTGCATTATGCACTGTCAAGAATGCTGAAGACAGTTATACCGAGGCTTCATCCATACAGTAGATTACTTATTCAACATGTATCACACTTAAAATATCCCCACTTCAAAGTTTTTACGTTGGTATCAATTCAATTCTTGAAAAGTGTCAATGATGATAGTTGTGCACCATCTCAAATTAAATTTGGAAATATTTTAAACTAGTCATAATTGAATAACGAATAAGTACGTTTGTGCTGAAAATTTAATGAATCAATTAACCAACGTTTTGAAGCACAAAAATTGCAAATTACTGCAGCCGCGTGTTTCGGTGTCACAATAAACACCTTTTTCAATGCAAAGAAGTGTGAGCTTCTGGATGAAATTTCTCGGATGATTCTTTCCTGGGATGACTTTTTACCAAGAAGCTCACTCTCATCTCATTGAAAAAGGTGTTCCTTGTAATACCGAAACACATGTCTGCAGTAAGTTGCATTTTTTGTGCTTCAAAATGTTGGTTAATTGATTCATTTAGTCAAAATTGATTCAAGGTTTTTTTTTTAATGTAAATCTTGGCTAAAATTTGAGAGGGAATTTTTTCATTAAGTGAATTTCCTTACGTCGTAAAGTTACCAGTTGACAATTTCAATGGAGGAAAATCCTTGGAATCAAGTAAAATCATTAATCAATTCTTTTAAAATTAACTCAGAAGCTTTAAATTTCGATTTTTGGATGAACCACTAAACTCTGGCTTTCGAATAATACAAAAAGAGTAAATTGTGAAACATTTAGTTCGCTTTTAATAATTTAATTTTTAAAAACGCTGTATAATAATTTGAAATGAAGAATACATTGATATGTCGTGTCAGAAACACATGTAACTTCTGTTATACTTCACGTAGAAGATTCAACGAAGTTTCATCGCATGAAAAAAAAAAAAAAATAAGACGCCAGTCGTTCGACTGATACATAATTTTAATATTTACAATGATATTATTTTTAACCCCATGTTCGACTATTAATTCAAAATTATTACTTAAAATTCGAACCAAGAAAAACAAAATACATACTCATCGACTTTTTTCGAACCGGTTTCTAAAAACTTTCCAGTACTAAAAAGAACAAACAACCAAATTTTCAACGAATCTAGTACTACCTGACAAATAACTAATTTGTTGCCCAGAAACTGGATTTTAAATAATTCTAATACAAAACTGATTTTTCGCTCTGCATAAAGGCAATGTGAATTGTGAGCATCATTAATTAACAATAAAAGAAAAGTAACATTACAGTACTTGTTACTTCTATTTTAGGGTTGAGATAGAATGAATTAGATAATTCTGAATTGGAAAAATTGGTTTAAAATGTCAATTCGGGATGAAGCAATTAATAAGGACGGAATGAGTTTACTTTAACTTTATCAGCCATTCTCAGACAATATATATATATATATATATATATATATATATATATATATATATATATATATATATATATATATATATATATATATATATATATATATATATATATATATATATATATATATGTGTGTGTGTGTGTGTGTGTGTGTATATATTATATTATCTTGAATTTTCGGCATCTTAAATTCAAATTATGTTTTTCGCAATCACGAGCATGTGTGTGTACGTATGCATGTGTGTGCGTGTTGTGTATGAAGTGCTTGCTGTGCGTGTAGGGTTCATGTGTGTGTGTGTATGTATGCGTGTGTGTGTGTGTGTAGGATATGGACGCAACCTTTAGACGGTTTTCGCAAGAGGAGCAGCATCGTGAGGCCGGTCGACGGGACGGTGGTGCTAGCAGAGTGAGTTGGTGTTAAAATAAAATCAGTGTAACACCAAAAACAGTCAAATGAGAACAATAAGCAATCGTAATTGCTCAAAAATAACGACATCATTCTACTACTAAAATGATCGTTAGTTAATAGGCTAATGTAAGATTAATAATACCAGCCTGTAAAGTTTAGTTTAAAAACAGTGCAATGCGCAATGAAGGTAATTTTACTCCGATGAGTTCAAACTTTGATAACACAGTTATTTTTCTTACATGATACTTGAAAGCAAACATTTTTCAATAATGTTGTTTACAGAATGTTGGCCTAACTTTTCAAAGGTTCTACCAGACTGGAAATATCCAAACATTGAATACATCGCTGATGTCTCACTGTTCTCCCTGTCTCACTTTACCCACTTCTCCCATACCTACTCACTCACTTCAGGCGAAGGGAAAAAATGTATGACTAAAAAAGGTAAAAACTCTTAAATTTTTTACTTTCACAGAACACTGGGCAGATCAAAAACTCATTTCGTTGCAATCAAACCGAGCCCAAAGTTACAGTTAAGTTCCAGGAAAGCGAAACAAGGAACCCGTGAAGTGTCCTAACGATTTTCCTCTCTTTCCATTTGGAAGAGCCCATTTACAGGTAATCATGAAAGATGCCGACATCTAATCAAGGAAGGCATCTGGACTCTCTTTTCACCTGAGTCCACAATTCAGTCGGGATGGGGCAGGGGGGGGGGCAATGTGCCCATCGGGAAACAATTCCTCTCTTCTGTGACGAAAGAGAACCTTTTCAGCCGACGTGCTTAAAGGATTGGATGCAAATTAGAATGGATATCCATCCCTCGATTTCTGTTCTTTGGTAAGGCACGGGATTTCGCAATTCCTCTTACAGAAGATTGGAAAGAGTTTAGAATGCTCTGTTGCGTTTTTTCAACAGTGATGCACGACCAGAAAAGTTACCTCTTGATTGCGTGGATTGCTTATTTGTTTATTGATTATTTTACATACTATGCAATTCATAATTGAATATCAATTTACACTTACACACGCATATATATTTGTACAGTGTAATGTCTGGTGATTTAATTATATGTGTCAAATCTTTTGGTTGATTCTTACCGTTAAACACGTTTTAGTTTTATTTTAGACAAATTTTAAGCAAATATGCGTTTTTTATCAAGTGTGTGTCAGATTTATTCTGCTGAAGTAAGAAACGTATTTAGCCATACACAACTTTCAGTGATTTTTCAGAAAACCAAAGTAGACCAATTTCAATAGCTACTTATCTCTCCATTTAGACTTCATTTTAAGTAAATAAGAATAAAATACAGTGCAAATAATTTATTTAAAAGTTAATGCCCAATCAATTTTTTATAAGGAAAACCTCACTGGCCCGTGTAATTTTTTCTCATGCATTTTTACCTATTCGCGAGTCAAAAAGGATTGAGAAACGCAACCTCGCTATCAATCGTTTTTACACATGCAAAACTATTTCCATTACTAGATGCGGATGTAGTTTACTGGAGTGGCATTTAATAACACGATCCACAACAAGAATTATAAAATCAGAAAATGAAATGATTCAGAATGCTAGCCAATAGGAATTACAAAGAAGTGGAGATTTTTCGGCTCTGTGTAGCCATTAATATTCGGATATCCACCTTACAGTTAAGCAAGTACTAAAGGCATCGGGGTTTTAAAACGCATATTTCTGTTTTGAAATTTTTTTATGAACCTAATTCTGTCTTCTGTATCTGTGGGTTATGGATAAATGTACTGCCATCAAATTACATGTGATCCTAGCAACAGTCTTAATTAATTGAAAGAATAAGTTATAATTAATTTCTCAATTAACGTATACTTCACAATTTCTCTCATTTTTATAATGAAGGAAAAAAAAACTAAATTCGTTTCTGTCAAACTCAAATCCTCTTTTTCGCAACCAAGATTGAAATGTAATAGAAACCTTCCGGAGAAACAAAGAAAAAAATTTTTCAGAAATAAATGAAAGTGCACAAACATAGTTTTGCTTTAGCCCCTAACTGTAAAGTGCTTGAATAAATGCAGCAAAATGACCGTAAATAACGTTTTAAAAATAAGTAAAAAAAACAATATTAGGAGAAAACAACAATCCTACAAACTTCTATCAGGGAAAAAAACCGCAACCAACAAAATGAGTCATAGGTTGTATTGAAATAAAGTAAGCAAGAAAAGAATGATTTCATTTAATTTTTCTGAACTATTGACCCCTACAAAACGCCCGTAAATAACTACTGTAACAACTTAAAAAAAAAAAAAGAAAGAAAGAAAGAAAAAATTGAGATGCGAAAAGAACTATCGCTTGCAAAATATATATAAGTAAGTCATAAATGGTCAAACGAGAAGGAAAGAAGAATCAGTAAAATTCAAAATTATTTGTCGCCAAAAAGAATAAATAAATACAAAGAGAAAAAATATAAGAGTCAATAAGTTGCGAAAAGATTTATTGGTTGCAAAAAATAAATAAATAATTCCTTCCCAGGAATTTCAATGGTAAAGAAGCACTATTGAAATACGCAGCTGTCTATTAATTGCATAAACAAAAGAATGAGAGACGTCAAGGAACGAGAAAGTGAAGTTAATAAGCACTCTTTATTGCTCAATGAAATAAAATTTGACCCATGCGAATTATTCTTCATGATAGTTTCAAAGAGCATGGTACTACAGTAAAATCTCATAATAGCGAATACCAATACAACGAGGTATCTATTTCTACGAGCTAAATTTTCAGTCCCGTTTCAATTGCAGTTCATTGCTTGAATTCCATTACAACAAAATTCCTGTTACAACGAACAAAATTGGCGGTCCCATAGGGTTTTTTGTAACAAGAATTAACGGCATACGAAGTTACCTACACTCCTTTAAAACTGAAAATAATGAACTAAACATCATATTTCCTCTACTAGTTTAAAGACCTGATATAGATCCCATGGTACAAATAGATTAAGCGCTTCAGTTCCGCACTATCTCCGTGAATTTAACATGAAGTTTGTGCATATCATAAATCAAAAACAAATCCTCGTCATATAAAGAAAAGATGCCACATAAGCTCTTTATGGTAACTTATCCCTTTTGGTATCAAGCACATTTAATCTCTTGTTCATTAAAATAGAGCATGTTAAAACAACTTCTTAAAGCGCTTAAGGGGGTGCTTTAAGCTAACGATGTGGCTGCAGAAAGCAGTTTAGGAGGCCAATCATCGGCCACTTGTTAACAGAGAGAGCACAGTTTCCAGATTCTTCGTTAAAGCTGCGACGTGATGTTATTGCACTTTACGGCACCATTGCGTTGCATTTCACATTTATTAATGTTTCACCTGTAGATTTGAAGACGACCAAGAAATCGTGCAGTTGATAATTCAGTTCCTTAAATGCTATTAAAGATTCACACCGCATAAATGGTAATTCAAGTAAGGATGTATGATTAATAGATGCAAAGAGAAAGTTAAATAGTTAAATGCTCCCTTACGAAGTGAAAGTTATAGTATATCTATGGTTCAAGACGCAGTATGTAACTCTTTCTTTGTCTAATGATTCAATGGCGTACATGCTTATTTATTGATCAATCATTGGTCTGTAGAGACTAAATTGAAAATAAATAAAATAAAAATAACGTACTTGCAAATTAAGCTGGAATAAAAAAAAAATAAAAGAAACGATTAAAGTTCAAGGATCCACTTAATCCGAGGTGCTTCATTTATATTTTACGTTAAATTTTGGTAACTAAAAAATTGATTTTCATTATAATCTGGAAATAGAAATCTTTTGCTACTGTTAAACTTATTTATTACTTGCAGTAAATATTAAAAATACATTGAAAGGTATATTTCCACAACGCTCCCTAAATGGCAGGAAATATTCATTGGCTGCAGTACAAGATATGGATTAAGAGATGCCTTGAAGATAATAACTCGATACGTAAGATTGCCATTGATTTGCTTCAAAGAACGCATTAACATCCCTTTTGGAATATTCAATTGTAATCAAAAAAGAGGTTCACAACTTGACGTCCTATGAGTTGCATAGGCAAAATTTAAACCTTCCAACAGCTAATCGTTTTTGTGTAAGCTAAGATACATGCATACTCACGCATGCACATCGACACAGACGTCATAGCAAAGCTTGTCGAAATGGATTCGGGCACATGCATAAAATGCATGTTTTGGTTGCCTTGCTCACAAATATTTACGGATATCAAGAAAAACTAAAGTCAAAACTCGTTTAGAAGCAATTAAAAGGGAAATTTATGATGAAATTTGAGTGAAATTATTCGTGAAGACAATAGTTTTTTTTTCTTCATACAAGAAAGTAAACGGTGTATTATGACGTCCGAATACTTTAAATTTTTATCTGGAAGAATTTTTCGGATAGTTTTCAGTAATCGGAGATGCGGCAAGCGCCAATTACTTGAAATTTTTGAGACTCTGTTGTAGAGTAGACCGGGGCACATTTACGAGGATTTTTTTCAATGAATTTTCTTTTTTATGTTTGAACCTAGGAAATTTTAGATATTGTGGTTTTATAAAGCAGTTAATGAAGTCAAAATTTGTATATTCAGTTGTTGCTTAGCATGTGTTTTTAACCGTAAAAAAAACATTTTTTGAGTCCAAGTAGGTTGCATAAGTGGAGCACGCTTACGCATAATAAAAATGATACCAAGGAGTAAGTGATATAGATATTCAACCAAATTTTAATGTTTTATTTCTCTTAAAACACTTTGAAAATAAGAAAATCACAAATAATTAATTAATGAGCATTTTATAGGCTAAACTAAAATCATTGGGCTTACTGCTAATTAAAAACAGAAACTCTTTAGTCATCTTCTTCATCGCTGTTAAGATTTTACTAACAAAAATAAAGTATTTCTTTTCTCATACTTGTCATTGGACTGCATTTTGACACCTAAGACAT
Source organism: Uloborus diversus (assembly GCF_026930045.1). Classification (NCBI taxonomy): domain Eukaryota; kingdom Metazoa; phylum Arthropoda; class Arachnida; order Araneae; family Uloboridae; genus Uloborus; species Uloborus diversus. The sequence goes on along the minus strand of NC_072734.1, from coordinate 125,328,430 downwards.
TGAATCCTGTATTGTCCTTTCTTCGATTTGTTGTGTACTTTCAAACAATAGATGCAAGCACAATTTTCTACTTCGTAAACAGAATCGTTCATTAATTTACTTTTTACAGAGTGTACTAGCTTTTTCCCTGTCGCAGGCTTTAGTTTCATACCTTTTCCCTATTTCTGCTTCAATAGAAACTTGTAAATTTTAAAGTAATTTCTCCCCCCCCTTTTTTTTTGTTCTGCCCATTTTGTTTTTTTTCTTTGTAGCATCTAACTGCTCTTGTCTGTGAGCTTCTTTAATCGGAGTATCAGTTAGGGAAAAAAAGTGGATGCTCACAAGTATTTCCTGGTTCCAAAGATTTGGTCCTACTTTTTCAAATGGTCTCAGTTGGGGTAGTCAATATGTGACGATGTGGAAGACCTAGTGGGAGAAATACTTGGATTACCGATAAACCTTTTCATTATTTTGACATCTTATGTGGTTCTGTTAGTGTTTTGAACGTAATGCCTTACCATGTTTAAAATAAAGAACATATATTACAGGCTGAATAGTGTACAAAGTTAAAGTTGAACAGGCATGAAGACAACACTATATGATTGTAAGCTATAAAATGCGAATCCGTTACTTAATTGAAAATGAATGGTGATTTTCAAAACTAAATAACCAGAAAATGCTGGTTTGAGACAGTACAGAGCGAAAAAAGCGTCCGGGGTCCGTTTAGAAGTAAGACAGAGTAGTAAGACGCACAGTAAGAACGTGCGTAAGTATGCCCCGATAAAAATGCGTAAACGTGCCCGGTCGGCAAGTTTGGATTTATTTTTAATGTACAATAAAATTTAATAATTTTTCGGTCTATATAAATACAATTCTCAAAAAAAGGATAAAATTCTGCTATTTTTTATATATTTATTTGTTTTTAACAAAGTATTATTTATTCACAATAAGCTTCAAAATGTGTAACACAAAATTTACTCTACTCGGCAGAAAACAGATTTTCCTATCTGCATGCTAAACTGAAGCTCGACTGATGCTCAAAAATTCGTGAGAATATTTGCTAGCGAGTAGCATCAATCTGGTATGAATGTTGGCTCCCCATTTATAACTCGTTTTGAAAAAAAAATGACACTGCGTAAACGTGCCCTGGTCTACCTTACAATGAAACTCCGTTACAACAAACTTCAAGTATGGAAATTAGAATGGAACAGAATATTTGTTTTTTTGAAAAGGATATTTCAATGAATTGATATTCTCTGTAATGAGATTTTCCTAAATATGTGCAGCGCTTGGATGGGAAACTAACACAGTTACTTTAGATATTTTCATCTCAATCAAGAAACAACAAGGATATTGGTTAACTTAAGTAAACCAAGTTCGAGAGTTTCAACATCAAATAATGAGCGATTAACAAAAGGATCTACATTTCGTGGTAGATCTCGCTTGTCTCCAAGTAAGATGGAATATAAACTAACACTTGGTTTTCATATTCGATAGAACCGATTTTATGAAAAAAAAAATCTATTTTTGCTTCAGCGTCGCAGCTAGCTTCTTATTGTCTACAATGGCCAGTACTAGAAAACGAAGATGCAGCAAACCAGCACATTCAAGTTTCCTTCAAATATTGCGCTCTATTTCACAGAAAAACCTCCATTTTGTCCCGCACGTGACTTCAATCAAAAGTAACAATTTTAAAAGGTTATAAACAAATAGTTTTGCTCAACAAACTACAAACCCGCTTATGATTTCACAAACAAAAAAAATTTTATTCTTTAACCTTTCTAAACTGCAATTTCTAATGAAATAGCAAAAAAAGTCCTTTTTTTCTGGGAATGGCCCCATATAAGACATGATAAATCAAAAACTGGATGATATCAGCGAAGTTTTACTGATGTATAACAATGGCGTTTCAAATGCCTAACTTTGTTATTATTTTTTAAAGTGTGTATCATATACATGTAATCTGAGTATATTACTCATTTGAAAGAAGAGTGCTACAATACGAAGAAATGAAATTTTACAGAGGAAGCGTTTGAAGTTAAACTCTTCAGGCAATTGCATTAAGAAAAATAAGTTTGCTGTGCTCTCCAGTGGTTAATATTCGAAAAATAAAATCTGTCATTATTTTCCAAAGAAGAAAACGTCCTTTGAAGGCCTTTCAGAGAAAAAAAAAGAAAAGAAAATGAAAAATTTCATATTGTGGCACTCTTTTTCCAAACGAGCGATATGTCGGTAGTGGAATATTTTGTCACGAGTTTAAACTTCGTTTTTTCCATTAGCAGTTTCAACTGCACAAGTCGTGTCCATATCTAAGGTTTGGGAAAACTTTTAATGCGAGTCATAAAAATGTTTTATGGCTTTCGAATTGTTATTATGAAAGTTATTTAAGTGCCTGTAGAACTGAAGTTCGTAGAAAAAGAACAAAAATTATGAATAGTTTTGCATCATAAAAAATGTCAGACAATACATAGTAAAATTATGCAGCTCAGAAAATTTTTAAATTAATCAGAATAGATATAGAATATCAGTTCTAAGAAAATTAAAGCATCTGAAGAATAGAAAGCAAGCAATAAGAGCATGTTTTTTTAAACACAAATTGTCAAAGAACTTTCGTAATTACAAGAAATTCCTTTATCAGCCTCGAACGTTCTAGCTATGTAGCCACGTCTGACAATATGCTAATAAATCCATCACAATTTGTTGATGCAACGTTTAGTTTGTACCACGTGACATTTTAGTGGAGTCGGATAACTCAGCTATATTCAGCACATTGTGAAAACTGCAACTCCACTCAGAAGAAGCCGGCGAATTTTCGGACTCCCGCCAGAACACGGCCTTTAGGTGAATATATAGTAAAACCTCTAAAGTTGACAATCCTTGTAAATTGACCACCTGTCTAAGTTGACCGCTATTTTCGGGTACAGAATTAGATCTATATCATATAATTCAACCTCTATAAAGTTGACCACTAAAGTAGTGCACCGCAAGTGGTCAACTTACCCATTTTTAACCGTACTACTTTTTCATAGGAGAAAAATGACTGAAGATGACCCCCCCCCCCTTTTTTTTGGAAAACTGTACGTTAAAGTTATCTGTGCCATTGACGGTGGTACATGAAAAACTGGATGCCATTACGGGGAATAGCATCAGTTCTGCAAAAGCCTAAAAAAAAACTAGTGATACTACATTTACAAAAAGAAATTCATTTTCAAATGAAAACTACGAAAAATATTCAGCTCATATCTCGTAATTCTAACATTCGCGTGATATGAAGCCTTACTTACGTTCTTCTACCACTAACTACTTATCGATTTGAAAGTAACCAATCACAGTTTTAAATTGCTACTACGAGAATAATTTTTCAAAATTTCGTTCAAACAATTACTGCTATCTAGAAACGCGTAACACATTTGTTCAGTTTAATGAAAATCAATGCTTTAAAAAAGATTACCGCCGCCTTAACTATTTTTTGAAAAACGATCCACTTTTCGCCCAATCGGAAAAGCGCGTTAGTTTTATTTCACACGTTAGAATGTCATATAAATTGCCGGATAAAATATCGGCACTTTCTTCAACAACAATAGAAAGGGGTTACCTTTCATTGATTTTGAATATTAATCGCATGCACACCATTCTAATACATGCAATATTAATGAATACCCTGATTTAGACACGTTTTCCTGCATTTCCGTTAACCATTTTCAATCTCGGTTACACTTTTGAAAGTAAATTTTTTACTTACATTTACAGCTTCTATATTCAGAAATAGGGATATTATATATACATCCCTGATATATGGGTCATTCTCCAGAAAGTGTAACTTTTGAATGCAAATATTTTTCAACTTCGAAACCTTTTGTTTACTTTTTTTTTATTCTTACATGAAAGTGTTACCTAGTAACCATAAACAATGGTCCAGCTAAGTTTCAATAATTTTATTCACGAACAAGAAAAATTAAAAATGCCTTGTTCACGGAAATAAAAAAACTTTTAATGTCTAAAAATCGAGGCCAATTTGATACCAAAGTAGTAGTTTTGTTGATTGTGCAAACAATCAGCTATTTTAATGATTAACACGGGAATCTAATATTAAGCCCTCTTAATTAAAGTACAGCTTAATTAGTAGTTATCCTTTTAGTTCAAATGTGTGTAAAAAATAGTATTTAGCAAATTTTAGAATATGCTGGCAATTTATAATTATGGTAGAATGCCTAAGATTGATGTATTTTACTTCCATCAGTTATTTTCACATCAGAAATAATGACATTGATAAGGTCTGTCACGGAGGTGAGATTCATGGGAGTGAGAATTTTCCACTAATGGATACATTTTTCAAGGAAATATTTTTTTTCTTCGTTGCTACAATCTGCAGATGTTAAGCATATGAAAACATGTTCACTTCTTTTTTCCCCATTAATTTACATCCCTGAAATTCAAGTTCACGGAGCTGAGAAGTCAGAATAACCACAATAAGTTTTTAAAGCAAAATCTATATCTTCTTCTTTTTCAACAAAACTCTCACGACTTCTTTATGGCTGAAAATAAACAATGGGACTCCCTTGTATCATGAAAATTAAATTTGATGTCATTACTGACGCGTGTTAATGAGGAAGGGCATTTTGTGTTTAGGTAACGAAGGTGAGAATTTATTGTGTGACATGACTCCTTGTCCTACAAAAATGAACTGAAACATAATATTAAAAAATTAAATACACTTAAACAATTAGTATTTGAGACACTTGTGAAAGGAATAATAAATAAATAAGTATATACTTTTCATTAAACAAGTTATTGAGCAACATAAATAGTCACACAAGGTGTGTGACATGCCACGGAGGTGAGAATTCACATGTTGTGAACTAAAAATATGCTAAAATAAAAATTATTATTAAAAAATTGTTCGCAGGTTTAAATAGATATATTTTTGATAAAATTAAAAATCATTGTTAAATGAATTGTTCCTTAAAGTTTTTACTGTAAAAGGCGTGTGACAGAAAAGTTACCTTTTGAAAAATGATCCATATGTATAAAATTCTTGTTTCTTAAGTTAACTACAAATGCTTATCCAAATTCGGCTATTTCTCTAATTTAAAACATTGAAATAAATGCAAAGAAGTTCATTGTTATGCTTTTCCGCTTTTTTTTTTCTTTGAAGAGTGTCATTAGTCTACTTAGGAATAGTTTTTTATTAAAATATCTGCTAAGACGAAAGCAATTTTTGAAACTCATGCGTGCCATTTTAGTTTGATTAAGTTTATTTGCGCACAAGTCTCTATACATTATTCAGCTTAAAGCTATTTGTAAAAAGCAGGATAACACTCAAAAAAATAAACAAAATAAAACAAGGAAAAAACCCTAAAAGTGTTAATCACACATGAGCCCTACTTTAAATTTTGAAGAGTAACAATTGGGAAAGTAATTCTTGAAAAAATATTTTTGAATGCATAATTATGAAAGGAAAGAGGGAAGAACATGAACGCTTTTAATTACTTAATTACGTCACAATGAACGTCTTTGCCACATGGTTTTAAACACTGAATATCGTATCTTAATGAGACACTACAAGGAAAGAAATAACAGAGTTAAGTACTTAATTCTATAAGCATTGTTCATTCTTTTGGAAGACATTTTGAAATTTAACTTCTAAGATTTATGATCCTTTACTTAATAAAAAATATTTTTTAAAAAGTGACTAAAATATGCATCTTCCGTCAAATTGAAAGAGCCTCTTAAGAAGAATTCTTCTTATCTGATGCTCAAGCTCAGATATTAGGCGCTCGTTCCTCAGAAGATAAAACCACCACTTCTTCGAGAGATCGATTATTATCGACCTTAGAACATCAGCAAATCCCCCGAAGCGAGACATTCTCGAAGTGGTATCTAAGAAAAAAGGATATCTGACTTCGTAAAGATATTTATACCAAAAAGATTTTGACCATTTCGAAGAAGGAGTGTTTATATTATACTCAAACATATATTTGACACACTTGCTTAAACTTCCGAGTCAACAAATCAGAAATACTGAAAATTCAGTTTGTGTTCTATGAACACGTTACAGAGTATCTATGCAGATCGATGGAAGAATTTATTCCATTTTTACGGGACCTTGCTGGTCCGAAATCAGTTAATATTTAATCTCTTAGTAATTTCTTTCTTCTTTTTTTTTCTTCTTCTTCCAAAATTTGATACATTTTTGGCATAAAAAGTAGGGTTGCGGTGTGGGGGAGTCGGTCATTTTCCCCTCAAAGTCCGTAACCCTGCCAGAGCTTGCGAACTGATTTTGAGTAAAGAAATCGGAGTCGAAAGGTCTAAAATTTCCGGAATCGGATACGGAGCCGGAGTCCGTCACTTTTCCTTCACCCACCAATACTCAGTTAAATCAAAAAAAAAAAATTCATTTTATCAATAGGAGTTTTGAATGACGTTTTGAATGATTTTTTTTCTCTAAAAAAACATAACATCTGTGGTCTCTTAGCTTAAGTAATTGTCATACTTTTAATACATTTCTCGAAATTATGAAGAAGAGCTTCAATTTATTTTTTGTATCAGATTTATCCTTATAGAGAGATCAATATTTTATCTCCTTTGATCTGCTTTGCCATCCAATAATGATGAACGTATAAAGAAGTGGCACTCACAAAATCTTTTGATGTGCCGCTGAAATTAAGTAGAAAAGCATGTTCCAATGCCGTGCTTACATTTTTTGTGTGTGTGTGTGTGTGTGTGTGTGTGTGTGTGTGCGTCTCTACATTACAAAGCTTTACTAAAATATATTTGTTAGCAGTTTACAACAGATTGCCGACTAAACCTGTCCGGACCAAACCAAGTTCGAATAAATGGACAAGTAACTTTAAATGTGTTCCTAAATGTATGAAAACGGGTGAAATACTATTTTTTTTAAAGCAAAATGAAATTTAAAAGGCAATTCGTGGATGAAAAAATTATGTTTGGGTGCGCTTCCAGCGTTTAATATCAAAGCCGGTTAAATCCATTTTTTAATTTTTACAGGCTGACAAAAACCATTTCTCGTTTTTCCAACTTGATTTCTATTTTTTACCCTTTTCTTTTTTTTTTTTTTTTTTTTTTTGAAACACATTTAGTTCACAACTTCACTGTTGTTTCTTTTTTTTAGCAGTCTAGTTATTTTCAGACAGAAATAACAAGGATTGAACTAGTTTGTGAAGCATATTCGAATTATTTTTATTTGTTGATTTTCCTTTTAGCATTCCAATTGAATTCATGTGGTAACTTTAATTTCATTTATGGGCATGTGGGGGCAAAATGAAATAGTTAAGATAACTAAGCATATTCAAAATCAACAAATTGAAAATTTGTTTAAAAAAATTCAGTGTCAAAAGGAAGAAGTATATATTTTATAAAGGAACTAACATTGAAACATTATTTTGACTTTTTGGCAGTAAATTTGTATCTTCAATAAAAGGTGGAAAATTCTTTTTTTTTTTCATGGAGCAAAGTGAAACATTATTTTTCTAATTAAATATTTTTCATATGAATATTAAAAAGTTTTAAAGTAAACGAAAGAGTAAATTTGAAAATAAGGAATGAATAAAAAATGAAACAATAAGCGAATAAATAAATAACATGATTTATAAATGGGAAATAATAAATGAGTGGGAAGAAGGTTGAAAAATAAGAAACTGAGTGAATGAATAAAGGAAGGAATGTAAATGAATTAATTTTAATGAATAAGTACAAAGGTAATTTAAGAAATGAGTAAATAAATAAACGACATTAACTATTTCACTTTTCTTCATCCACTTTGCCCTGCATGCAACTGAACTGACTCATTGTACAAAACATTTCAAATAAATATAAGCTTAACATTAAACAAAAACTGTACCGAATATTAGTAGGTTATAGTTAATATTTAAAATACTAAAAATAAAAAAAAAATTTATTTCCTAATTACAAAATAGTTTTTGACTACCATAAAATATTACAATATGAGAATTAATTTTCGAAATCGACTTACATTATCATATGCTTAGAGCTACAAACGTAACTTTTTACTGAATGAGATAGACTACAAGTGCTAGTGAATAGTTAAAATGTAACCAGAAAGGTAGCGCTTACAGACATATTAAATATTTTACCATTTCACTTCGTCTACTACCCTGTACGATATACAACTAAAAAATGTGAGTTTATTTTTAAGCAGTTGTTTTATAATAATGGTGTTGATGTTTCCTGTGCGTTTTTATCGCGGTGATATTGTAAAAACATTGACTGAGTTCGTTTTGAATAGTGGGGTCAGGTAACTGAAAAAAGGTCCAGATCTGGCTACTAGTGCTAGAAGTAAAACAAGTCGTTGAAAGCAGTTTTCGTCATGATCTAGAGGTATTGAGTTCAAATCGCTTTGCTAACAATTTTTTAATGCTGCATTATTTGACTTTTTTTTTAATTTTAAATTTCCTGTTTAATAACGAATAACGGACGATAACGAATCCAAGGAACCTGCTTCCCTTGAATGACTTTTTATCCAGAAGCTCACACTTTTTTGCATTGAAAAAGGTGTTCTTTGTAACACCGAAACAATTGTCAGCAGTAATTCTCAATTTTTGTGCTTCAAAACGTTGGTTACTTGATTCATTTAATTCCTGTTCAATCTTAATTGCGTGTATTTATTCTTGATTTGTTTGCATGTATTAAAAGTTCACAGATTTTTTTTTTTTTACAAATGAAGACCTTCACGAAGCAATTTATTTTGCCAAAACTGCACCTTAGTTCCTGACTCATTTTCGCAACACATATCTTAATACATAGACATGAGAGCTTTTATCTGATTCAATAAGCAAGAAGTCAGAAATCTCTTCCTTCGTAATGATTCCAGTAACGGAAAGAACTGGCTCTCTTCAGCCGAATCCCCACTCGAGAGCCTCGGAGGCAAGAGATAAGGGAGAACTGGATCTGCCTCTCATTCACGAGTGTCGCCAATGATCTTCGTCAGAGAGTTATTTTTTGCCATAGAGGGAAGTCCGTCCTATACTTTCATTTCTCCCGAACGCATCATCTGACCAAATCTTATGTGGACATTCTTGTAAGTGGTGTAGGCTTAATGTGTCTAGAAACAATTTATTAGTGTTCGCATTATTTTTTTTCTTGTGATTGATTTTACAATGGGGGTGCTTCCTTCAGTGATATGTAACTTTTAGTTACTGAAATTGATAGAATAAGAAAAAAAAACATGGAGCCAGAAAACTTTTAATACTCCCAAATTTTAATTTTAATTATTATTTATTTATTTATTTTACGTGGCAGATTTGAAAAACAAGAAGTTTCATCATGTGAAGTCATAAGTGAAGATAGCCACTTTGGATTGGATTGCGTTGTTTTCTTTTCTGGAAAGATATCGTCTTTTAGTGATTTTTTACTGCGAGCAACTATAACGGAAGGAGAAGTGTTAGTTAAATAAAATGTTCATTTGGCGAAGTTTAGCAATGTCCTGAAGCTTCGTTCTGGGAACCCTTGCCATTTGTTCACTTGTGACGTCAACAGCGAAAATGAAAACAGAGACTGAACGTCTTTTAAAGTTATTTTTTAAAAGAGAAAATAAGTCAAAATTAAGAAAGGTAACTCACCCCATGTTTTAGACCGTGTTCTTTTATAAAAAAAAAAAAAAAAACTTTTGCAAAAATGGGAAACAATCCAGTTACTCGTTACAAATTCTTCAAGCAAAAGTTTCTAATATGTTTATTGATTTAATATTAGATTACGTGGTGGAGGGGGAGAAGCTACATGGTACAATCAGTGGTACAAGCTTCATTGAGATACAAATTTGATTTCTTATAATGAATGATTTAGGTAGGAGATACGGAACCGTTGGGCTCTCCCCACCTCTTATTCGCGTCTGTTGATCTTTGTCAGAGAGGTATTCCTTGCCATAGAGAAAGATCCTTCCTATATTTTTATTTCTTCCGAGCGTATGATCTGACCTAAACTTAAGTGGAAATTCTTGTTAGTGGTATAGGATTAATGTGTCTACTGTCTAGAAATAACTTATTCGAGTTCATATTTTTAAACCTACTTTTCTGTAAAAGTTAAAAAGGGAAGAAAAATAATTAAAGTTGGCTTAATGCATTGCAAACATATCGGTTAAATAAAAAGTCAAAATTGAATTAAATAAATAAAAAAAATATTAAAAAGTTTAAAAAAAATGAAAGGCTTTAAGATAGGTAAATGTGTGTATGTCTGTTTGTATACTGGCATGTCTCCCACTCTAATAACGTTTGAGAGAACACTCCAATTCGAAGAAACTTTTTTTGTTGTTACTGTTTGAAAGATCTTGGCTCAAACACATCATTCCTTTATTCCATTTTTTGATTTGAGAAATTTTTCATTAAATTTTCAGCAGTTCAAAAAACGTAACATTAGCGCCTATGTTTAATGTAACTATGTTTAAATGTAAGGATATGTAAGGTAACTCGACTTATTCAGTAAGACCATTAATTAGATTTTTTTTCAGTAGATATTCTTTTATGATAAGAAAAGCGAAAAATTAGATGCTGACAGAAAATAACTGCATGAGAGAAGGGAAAAAAAAAGCTAAGTGCGAGACAAGCATTAAAAAAAGTTAAGAGCTATTGGAGAAAAATATGAGAAAATAAAGAAGAATGATGCTGAAAGAAGGGGAGCTACTTTAAGACGATAGGGGACTTATCTGATCGAGAGAAGAAAGATTCGGATAGGTTTTCAGGAGGGGCCTTTTTAAACATTCTGAGAAGAAGTGATACGGTGAGGAAAGAAGTCACTCAGGAAACAAAATGCGTCAACCGAAATACAAGAGTCGTATTAATTTTGGTTCTTGTACAAAATCATAAATAAAAAGGATTTTGAATAAACGTGTCGATTAAAAGAAGGCAGTATGTAAAATGAAATACTGGCAAATTCATTAATAAATAAAAAACACGTGAGAAATATAGGAGCCCTAACATCTTACAGACTTGTAAAGTGCGATGGATAACTGATTTTTTTTTTTTTTTCGGTAACGATGAAAATAATAGGACATAGGTAATAGTGATATTACAAGAAATAAACAACAAAAAATGATAAGTCGATGCAGTAACTCTGAATATTTAGCTTGAAAAATTTTATAAACACATTTTCAGGGCACAAAGATGTTCATTATGCTACATTTTATCTTTCTAGAATTGCGAAAACATTTTTGTGTGTTTATGACCTATTTCTACTTCTTTTACGACAAGTAATTTTTATAAATTTGTGCAACTTATGTTTCTTGTACTTTGAGACCATTCAACTATTTTTTGTACAATAGGTATAATATAAGCATAATATGGGGTAAAAAACACCTTATTCATTTTGTACTAGCTATAGTACTCTTAAAATCTTTAAAATATGGATCATCATTTTGATGACCCATTGCATGATTTAAAGCATAATTTCAAAAATGCATCGACTTCGTTAGGAATTATCTTTTTCAAGCCCCCCCCCCCCCCCCCCCCCCCCAAAACAAAATCATAATACCAAATCTTTGCACTTTTTGTTGAGAAGAAATACTCTGAGTTCCTATTTCGTGCTAAGAAATACTTTATGAGACAAAGGAGAATCACGTAAACAAGGAATAAACATTTTAAATATTTACATACGAGTGTTTTAATTAATGCTATAACTCTCAAATATAAAAACATGTACAGAAATGTAGCTTGGTATTCAGCTGAGTTTACAGGCATAAAAAGCGCTCCTTGAGGTTAAAGAGCTATAACTGATTACAATTCGTACCATAACTACTTATTCTGCATCCAATTTAGTAAATAGTATCACATTTTCGAATTTCTTATTTTTTTTAAGTTTTGATTCTTTAAGATGAAGAAAACCATTCTTGCAAATGTGAGACTCTTTAATCAAAACCATATCTCGTACTTCAAAGCCGTAAAACTTTGCATAATACTGTTTGATATAACTTTATAAGAAGCTTAAAACAATAGGAGACCGTTCCTTGTATGAGAATGTGAGATAGTTTTGCTGTTTTTTTCTTTGACAGTTCCGAGTCACCTGTCACTTGACCATGTAGGTGTAGTGCTACTCTGTGACTGTGTTCTCAGTGAGATCTACAGCACCGTATTATTAAGGAAAACATTTGTTTTTTAGCAGTAAGTTTTTTGATTCGTAGTCATTTTCTTCTGAACATATAATAGCGGAGTGAACTTTCAAAACATACTAACATTGAGCAGCCCATATTTCGCCGCGACAAATAAAGTCTCATTCGGGTTGTTTTCTGACGCCATTTCAAAACTAGTGCAACTCGATTTCAAATTTGGGGAACATAGGGTTTTTTTTTTTTTTTTTTTTTGGAGGTAAGTGTGGGAATTCCCTTTCTTACCACAGCTACGTTTTTAATTTCAAAACAATAAACAATTGAAGAATATATTATGCAAAATGCTGATTTAACAAAATACTGCTGACTAACAAATAATGCACTGCACTATGCTCGAGCTCATAATTTCTTACACATGCTTCTGTTCTATCTTACATATTCCCCTACAGCTACATTTGTGTTATTGTTTCAGGGATGAGAATCTCAAATGAAAAACTGACTAAGAGAAAACTCCACCAGATTTCATGCTGCAAGTAGCATTACCTCTGATTTATTTACTTCACAATCACAATTCCCATCTGTCAATAGAAGGGTTAGATTAGTGTAAAGCAAATGGGATAACTTTTCTCACTTTTCCACCAGTTGTCACAAGTTGCAGCCTATGGATAATAGTTCACAGCCCATTAAAAAAAGTGTGTGAAAATGGGCGGTGATTCTAGGATGGTGAGCAACACAGGAGAAACCGCGACTATTTATGATGCTCCAAACGAGCACACCCTCATCCTCCGTGATCTCTAAGTAGTAGATCATATTAAACTTGGAAGACAGTGAAGCTGAATGCACCTTTACATAAGCAGACTCAGTTGCTGTTTCAAATGCTCAAAATTCCATCCTGCTTTCCATCCTGGAGTTTTGACACAAATTGCGGTAAGCGGGGAGTGAATATTTCCCTATCTGCTTCTGAAAGAGCTTCTACACTCCCTTCTATTCATAAATATGGTTTCGAGTATGACAACTGAATATAGGGCTATATCTCAGCCAAACCAGCATGTGCCTCAGCGTATTATGACATTTGTCCTTAAGCAGGATGGAAGGAACATAAAAAGAGTGAGTGGTTCTACAGCAATAATCACTATTGCTGCTTTCAAAAAAGCTCTTGGAAAAAAAAAGAAAAACGGGAAATACTACAGCAAAACAAAATGTAGTACAAGCATTTAAAAAAACAAATAAAATACCTGAAGATGAAAGTAAACTTTTTAAAAAAGACATAAAAACAGATACAGAATCTGACAAGTACGACGATGCAATTTACCTGTTTTGCTTGCAATATTTTAGAGTTAGTAGATCTCGAAAAAACTGGATTCAATGTAATAAATGTCATATGTGGGCCCACAATGAATGTATTGGAGAGAGCCTCCTCTTTGAGTGTGGAAACTGCAATCCTTATGACGACATGGAAGTGGCTAAAAAACGTATGCAATGTTTATTAGGACCTGTTATCATGTTTATATTGTAGCCTACTAAATGAATTATATATATATATATTTTTTTTTTACAAACTAGAAGTATGGAAGTAATATAACGCTGTTCAATCCACATTGTGTTTGCGTCTTTTAACATCTACTTCTGAAATCAAAGTTAAAGTTTTTTACCCCGTAATACCTACGTTTAAAACAATTTCAATACTACTTTCGTTTTTTACTCATTGTTTAGTGTGTCTTGCTTATTTAAAACATCTCTGAAGCGTAATGTCAAATTTTCTAGTATGTCTATTATGAGTTTTTTCAAAATTGGCTTACATAACCCGTACTGCTCGTCAACTTACCACGTGGCAGGGCAAGTGTACAAACTCTGCAAATGTTAGCAAAAAATTATGTAAAAAATACACAAAGCATGGCAGTGTTTAAAAAAAAAACTTTTGCTGATACTGTACAAATCATCTAAGCAATAAAAGAAAGTCTTTCTACTGCATTTACAAGCTTTAAAATATAAACGTTTAAAAAGTTTGCTAACTTGCTCCGGTCTTCCTTATTGAGATACGTTATTGAACTTATTTTATCAGGTAAAAAAAACTTTCCAAGTAACTATTTTTACTCATTTTTATTAAGCATAGAATATGTGCTTTAACACATAAACTACATTTGCCCGGTGGCCTGATAATACAGAAAACCTGAAGTTTACCTACAGCTTTCTTTATATTCCCTGATAATATTTGAAAATAATAAAACATGTTTTGGTTGCTTTGTTGCTTATTCCAGCTGCCATAATAGGCGGATACAAGTTGATAGTATCTGACAATCTAATCTATATTATCCAATTTCATAAAGACAATTTTTAAAGATGATACAATTATCACGGTATTTTTTTTTTACATCTTCTGCAGACTTCCAGATTATGAAAAAACACAACATCCATAGTGTTAAACCTGGGAATTTGAACCCGCTTTCTCTGGTTTGGGAGTTTCTGACTCTTATCGTTGCGTCATCCAAGACCAACATTTTCTTTTACCCTGATTTAACTACCCTGAGCAGTAATTGAAAATTTTCGTATTTACATTTATGAGGTTAAAATTATGCACGATGATTTAATCTAACTAGTAAATTTGTGTGAAATTAAGAAAGCGCGTGAGATAAATTTTTAAAAAATCTTCTAAATCAAAGCACATTGACCTCTTTTTTTTTTTAAATGGAATAAGAATGAGACTGCAAGACAAGCCTTGAATCTCATTATAATGGTAAACTTGTTAACTGCTAGTAATGTGCAGAAAATAAGGACAATACAAAAAAAAATAATAATTAAAAAAAAAATACTGCCAATTTTATAAGAAGTTATCGCAAAAAATACAAACGCATTTCTAATGTAATTTTGCTGAAAACAAGTTACTAATTATAACGACAGTGCTAATTGGACAGATAAAGCTAACTTAGGAGATAATTTGAGAGTTGATTTATCATAATTGGAAAACGCAAAAGATAAAGCTATAATTTTTACATGCGCCACATATCTTTAAATTAAGTGCTTACGCTAAAAACTTTGATTATGTGACATACAACCAACTGGAAATTTGATTTTATATTATTTAAATAGTTTTGAAACGTATTTCACCCCTTTCTAGCAGAAAAATGCTGTTTATATTTTTAAAAATAGAATTCTTAAAACGATATTTATTTAGAAGTTCATTCATTTATTACAAGTACAATTAAGTGAAGCTTTATTAATTGAGCAATTAATGCAGCATATAATTTAACATCATCAATAGTTTTGAATTAGTTTTTTCACACGGAACCAGTCATTATTTAGCCGATAGTTAAGTTGTAAATGAATAATTAGAAAGAAAGCGTTATTTATGATATTTCCGGAGGTTAAACAGTTTATTTAGTAATAATGGCATTAATGACAGCGTATATTCTCCGATAAAAAATGCTTCATCAGATTAGGTGTAATTATACTGCTTTGTGTACGATCTAATGTGCCCCAATACAGTGAAATATTTCAAAGCAAGAATTATCATTTTTCGAAACTTTCTAATTTTGTAATGCATTTTGTTTCTGCGTGTAGTTTTTTATTCAATTAACATTTCCCATCAAGAATACGTTAGACTAACTCCCTTATTATTATCATTATTATTTTAAATTTAATAAGTAGCTAAATTGCTATTCGCTCACACACACACACACACACACACATAATATAAAATAAGAAATAACTTAATAATACAATCAAAAAGAAAATTCCTAATCTTAGGAAGAGTGTCTATAACGGCATTCAAACAAGTTGATTTGTTATCATTAGATAGAATAAGCATCCTCTCTTTAGATTTAGGCAAAACTTTGTGCCAAGTACAGATGTATCCTACGCGAATCATAAAGTGGGTTTCATTACATGAATTTATGTACACACTTTTTTCTTTTTACGCAGCTCAAGGTAAATTTGTGTAATATTCCATAAACTACTTTTTTTCCGTTAAAGGACCATATTAGTATTCCAAATAAAGTGATCAATAAAACCAAGAAAATGTTTTGACACTAAACTGACAAACAAATCGAAAAAATTATTCAAACTCGGCCATAGTGAAATGCAAATAAGACTTATTAAATTCCGGATTGTATTCACTTCTCATTAGTTTAAAAGAAAACATAAAAAACGTAAAAGCAAATGAAAAAAGAATGGAGATTCAAATAGAATAATTTTTCGGAACATATTATTTATATTTCTACCATAGTTGGGGACTGACACAGGTAATACTATATACGTCATCAAAATCCTGAGTAGCCAATCAGAAACAAGAAAACTTAAGTACTATATATCGAGTCAGTGAGCCTTTAGTATTGTGTGTGTGTGTTTCGCAAATTAGGGAAGAGAGACAAAATCAAAGTTATTATTTTCGATCCGCTATAACACGGAAAAAATATTATTGTAGAAGAGTAAAAAAAATAAATAAAATATTTTGAAATAAGACAATATCCTCCAATCGCACAAACGAACCTGAAAATTTGAAAAATATAAGAAATTACACCTTGATTTTGCAATTTTGTTAAATATTCTGCTTCAACGTTTATTTTATTACTTTTAGACGGTGAACTTACGATTGCCTGTTGATTTAAAAGCCCTCCCCTCTCCCCTGAAATAAAGACAGAATCTAATAATAATAATTTGAATTTTGACATCTTGAATTCAAATTATGTTTTTCGCAATCACGAGAGTGTGTATGTAGGCATGTGTGTTTGTGTGTGTGGGGGGGGGTGTGGGGGGGGGGGTGTTCGGGGTATGTGTGTTTGTGTGCTGGCATAAGTGTGTGGGTAGTTTTATGTATGAATGTGTGTGTGTGTGTGGGGGGGTATGTGTATGTAGGCATATGTGTGTGTGCAGGCATGAATGTGTGTATGTATGCGTGTGTGTATGTGTTTGTGTGTGTAGGTGTATGTGTGTATAGGTGTGTGTGTGTGTTTAGTTGTGTATGTATGCGCGTGTGTGTAGGACATGGATGCAACCTGGAGACGGCTTTCGCTGTAGGAGCAGCAGCGTGTGGAGCCAGCCGGTCCACGGTGATGGTGCAGAGGGTGGCGGTGGGAAAATAAAATGATAGGACATCAAAAACAGTCAAATGAAAGCAATAAGCAATCGTGATTGCTCAATAATATCTTTCAACCCCGTAACAAGAATAAAAATTCGAAAAAACGAAAAATTTCATCGTTGCTCGTGATTTTTTAAAAAATTCTTGTTTAATTATTTTATTAATGCTATAAGAAAAAACTTGCACAGAAACTACTATGAAAAAAGGAATAAATTTCTTTGCTTGGAAATGACCTTTAACGTTTTCAAATTTAATTTAAAATTTTAAAAATCATTTTTCGTAAATTTGAAAACACATTTCTGTTAACTTTAAAGGATATTCAATGATGTATACTAAGAGTTCTGAAGATTAACTTAATGTTTAAGAAACACAGTGGGTAACTCAGTTTTGGCCAGTCCAACAATGGCGTAAGGCAAGGCTTTAAAGCAAACTTTTGATTTTTACCTTTCATTTTTCAAGAGACGAAGAAAAGTGCAATACACCCGAAAGAGCGTTACAAAAAACATACGCATAGATGTCTCCTATGGCTAATCGTAACAACAACTAAAATGAAGTACTTGCACCTTGTTTTCTCAAACACTTTCATTGCATAGGGGCAAATAGCGGTGAACTGTTTTTTGATAACAAAAGAGCTCAAAGCAAAACCGAACTGATTGAAGAGACGGAAAGGAAAACAGTCATAAATTTTTCCTCATACCAAATTTGCGGCCTTTCGAGAGACTAGAAACTGATGCCCTTTCTTCTTTCAGAAAATGAAGTAAATTCTGGAAGGAGCTGGCGAAAAAGGGGAGAAAAAGATGTTTAGAGGTCATTTATTTTGCTGGAGCAGTCAGAAAGCGGAGTGATACTTCGCGCACTCCATTTTCTCCATGACATTCTGTCGGCTGAAATGCGCTAGTTAGATAAAATGGATCTGAACTTGACCCTGAGTTATGGTTAATGCATTTTTCAAAAAAAGGTTTCGGGCTACTGAAAAGTACCATCGTGACAACTATTGGTTACGTTATTGAAAGACTTCTCTTTATAGTCCAAAAGCCCACGGCCGTCAGACGTTACTTATTTTTTGAATAAGAAAATGTATGGGATAGAATAGAATTGACTTGCACTTTGAACTTAACATACTCAAACTCATACAACACATGCCTGTTGACTCGGCCTGACGCAACGGTCAATTTACAGGTGCTAGGTGTTGAATGTACGTAAGAAACAATAAAAACTTTACATATTTTCTAAAAACTGAATTTTATGCATGTTTTACAAAATAGCGTCATTAATCACAACTACCAGACACTTCCTGTCTGCTGTAATTTCTGCTAGACTTTCTAAAGCTTGCAAAAATAGTGCAATTTTACATCTTCCCAGTCAAGTGATCAAGTGCTCCCGACCCGACGATCATCGTGAAATTTTATAGAGGTGTAGACATGCCTTTGAAATCAAAACATGCAAATTTTCTGTATCCAAGATCCAAATTCTGAGGATCTAGGATCCCTTACCTTAAATAAAGAGCTTCAAAATGGCGGAGCAGGATTGTGAAACGATTTGCCGTGCTTAGACTAAGCTTGCAGAAAAAATATTACGGGCCATTCCACCGTCACATGCGGGACAAAAATACGCTTAAATTTCATTAAAATTTGGTCATCTCTCTTAATATTTTAATGAAACAGGGGTAAGCATTTTTTTTAATCTTTACATTTGATACAAAGATACTCCTGAGACAATTATATTTTTGTTAAACAATTTTGTTATTTAAAATAAAATTTATTTACATGCGTCACGTTTTCTATCAAAATTCCCCAAATTCAAGAATTATTTTTCCTTTAATACTTTCATAAAATGAATCGACTTCCTCTGATATTTTTGTCTCTTGAATATTTTTCCCCCCCCAAATAGTCAAGTTTTCTTATAAAATTCCCCAACTTTTTTCTTCCCATTTTCTCTGTTTTTTTTTGTTTTTTTTTGTCTTTATCTTTTTTTATCTTTACTAACTAATAATAAAGCTGAAAGTCTCTCGCTCCGGATCTCTCTCTCTCTGTCAGGATCTCTGTGACGCGCATAGCACCTAGACCGTTCGACTGATTTTTGGCAAAGAATCAGTTTGTAGCATGGGGGTGTGCACCTTCAAGCGATTTTTCGAATGTTTAATTTTGTTCTTTTTCTATTCCAATTTTAAGAACATTTTCCCGAGCAAAATTATCATAAGATGGACGACTAAATTACCAAGTTATCATAATGTGGAACCGTAACATGGGCATGCCAATTGGTGACAAATTCATCATGAATTATTTGTAAATATACAGGGGAACCAAAATATCTTTTAATTTTCTACTACGGACAAAGCCGTGTGGGTGCCACTAGTCATAAATACAAGTGCCTGACCGAGAGATAAGAAATAGCCAAATATGTTTTTTTTCTACTCGCATTTACTACTCTGCTTCTGTATGTATATTTAAACCATGATTTTTGTATATATTTATCCAAGAACATTCTTCATCACACTTCTTTTTGCCTGTTTCACGTATCAACCAATAACTCACGCAGAACTATTAATGCAAATTCCGTAGCATAATATTCCAAATAATAAGAAATGCGAATTCCATAAAGTTGAACAAAGCTAAACCAACGCTGTTTGATACAAATAATGTAACTACCAGATGTCAGGAGGCAAATTTAATTACAATTTTTTTCCCAGAATTTTTTGTCCCCAGGTTTTCCCCAAGAAAAAAAATTTTCCCCAAAGAATTCCCCTCAAAACCCATTTCCCCAAAATTTCCCCAGAGAGCACCAGATTTCCCCAAAATGGGGAAATTTCCCCCAATCTGGCAACACTGAAAAAGAACTAATTTTTGAAGAAAGTTTTAGCTTAAGAAGTAGCACATGCATTTGTGATTTCTTAAACACAAAATTTTGTTCATCATCCTTTTAAATTGTTTTTTATGAAATATATGAAGCGTCACGTGCGGGACAAAATAACCGTTTTCCGTGGAATGACCCTTACACTGAACCCCAAAATTTTAGAGCTGAAAACACTTTAGGTAAACAGACTTCACGACCAAAGAATTCTGTAATAGGGTAGAGGCTGAATCTGGCAACAGTTCCACGCTCCAGCAAGGGTAAAATTAGAGTGGCAGAATACGAAAAATTGTATTGATTCCGAGTCAACTGAAATATTTACCACTCTAATCTTTGTAATAAATACCACTCTAATCTCTCTCAAACCGGTCTCCGTGCTTGATCATGGCGGCCAATGGAAGCAGTATACGAGTAGTTCCTCTACCTTGTTATAGAACTCTTAGGCCACAACAAAACTAGAGGTAAATAACTAGGGGACCATCAAAATAGATATTTCGGGCGTCCATACGTTCTTAGGTGTACAGATCACATACGGTCGGGTCCAAAAAACAACTCAACATTTCTTCGCGGGTGAGCAAAATGGAAATTTAATCCGATAATTGAGTTAATTTTTTTTCGTGAATACAATATTTTTTTATGATAATAAATATACTTTACTATGCAAAACGAAGTAAAAAATATTTTCACCAAAAATAAATTAAAAATTATTTTTCAGTGTCTTTTAACAATCACCGTCTTTTTCAATGGAAAGTATCTTTTAACGAAAACCGACTCTTCACTGCTAAAATTAAACATACATAATATATAGTTTTACAATTCGTTTTCATCCTAGCTTCTAGCAGTGATTGTTATTTCGCTGCAATCACCCAGGTAATACACGTAACGTTTAATCGTTTTTATAAAACGTTTTAAAAATTTGCCACATGGTTAAAACCACTTGAAAACGTTTATGAAGCAGAGAAGATTACCAGAAAAACACCCTGGCCTGTAGTTGCGGAAATTCTTTCTTGTAAAAAGTAAGTCTGTGTCTTGTTTACATTAATGCATTATAAATTACTTAAAAAAAACTGTGGTGACGTAAGAATTGCATGTTAGGGACATTGTAGTACATTGTTTATTATCCAAGGAAACAATTTAATGTTGACTCATAAACAATTTAAACTAGACTCATAAATCATGATTGATTTAAATTGCCGAGTAAAGTTACAAAAAAGTAATGACTTTGATATTCATTAAAACTGCATGAAGTGAAAAGGGTTTTCTTTGCAGCTTTTCACTGCTTTTGCACAAGTCAGAAATCTCTAATCAGCCTCAAAACAGCTACATCCTGGATTTTTCTTAAGTATTAGTGCTTTATTGCTGATGTAAATATTTTGCTTTATAACCCAGCATAAAGTGTATTTTGAGTTTATTTCATTTAAACCCCGCTACAGCTTCTTTCCAAAGAAAGCTTCCTCTTGCAACAAAAATGCATCCCACGTTCAAGTAAAAAGTATTCTTTGTCATCTATTTTCCTAAAAAAAGGAACGCCAAATCCTTCTTTTATTCTATTCTCTCACATCCGATATAAAAAGGCCTCTTTGCGATAAAATTGGCCAGAAAGGAACCATAATAACCGATCCAGGATTTTGAGTTTCGCTTACAATCTACTAAAAAAGGGAGGAGAAGCTTAAAGGTTCCTCAGAGAAGAATATTATTTTATTTCGCTTGTTCCCTTTCCTTTTTTCCTCCTTTTCTTGAACTTCGCATCCCCCTCTTCCGTCCCAAAACAGAAGTCATTTAATGCACTTAAAAACCTTCCTCTTGAATCTATTGAGAAGCGGGAATTAAGCGGTTTGTTTACCTACGAAGTTGAAGGGAAGCATTTATTTGTACTCGATGAATGTTCTTTATTTCTGCATTTCGTTTTTTTTTCTTCGACTTCGGCGGAGATTTTAGCAAAACTAGAGTCTGATTAAAAAACTTTCTCTAGTTATTTTAAGTTTTTTTTTTTTTTCATAAACATGTGTAACAATAAATATACATTCAACATGCATGAGTGTGAAGGTTTTTTTCTGTTTCTTCATCTGGATAGATTAAATGTGCCATTAAAACTTAATGAAATTGTCTGTGAACTAATTAAATTTACAACAATGTCAACTTTGGGAAAAACTGGGTCAACCAATTTGTTTTCTTGTAATTAAAACTAAAGTTTCAACTAAACTTTGCAGTCGTTCTACGTTCTACGCTTGAATCAAGTCAATGTAAGACAAGTTTCAATAAAAATTCAGTTTTTTAAAAAAATGTTTTTTTTTTTCAAAAACTCAATTTGATTGAGTTTTTGAATTGAATTTCAATGAAGTTTTGCGCTCAATCTTTAGGACGCTGTTTTTGCGATATTCTGATTTTTTTTTTTAAAGATAAATGCTCCAAACAAAAGTGTTTTAATGTAAAAAAAAATGAAAAAATCTCTAATTAGTTATCGTCTACATTTTGTAGAGTGTGAGAATTGTAGCTAACAGGGCATGCTAATGACATTTTCCTTTTTTTTTTTTTTTTTAAATGAGCTTTGGCAGAGTTGTTAAGCATTGAAAAGACAGTCCTAAAGAAGAATAATAGCATCCCAAACAGAAATTTCTCTGAGAAATAAACTGAGATAAAAACTATCGGTTTGAAACACAAATTCTTATACTTTTATAGAATCCTTCATATATATATTATTATTATTATTAAGGAGGCCTACATATGTCCATGAAGCCACACTAAAACTCTTTGTCAGTGTCTTTTACTTTAGAATGATTTTATGGCGCTTTGAAAATGACTCAGCTCTTATCCACAAAGGGTTTACTGCTCCTTTTCTTCAATTTCCAGTTCTTCCCCGCCATCAGAGCTCGAAAAAACGTGTTAACTATATGCACAGAAAATTTTCAACCGTATATCTACATTACAATTTTCTAACCAGGACAGCATTCCACAAAAACAAAGTCTTTTGGCAAACACTGTACTTAAGTGAGGGAGACCCACTTACATTTTCTCCGTTCGTGCCTAAAATTCCAAGCTAATGTTGTGAAAATATCGAACCGCGAACAGGTGCGTATTCTTCCCATGGAACCGCTTCTTTAAAAGACACTCCTCCCTCCCCCTCTTTTTTTTTATCCATATCCTTGTTCTTTTCTCGTCTTCTTCGTTTCTATTCGGTTGGATGTTTTTGTGTCTTATGTTGCAATGGAGTTTACGTAAATACGGGGTTGCACATTGGCTATTTTCATTTTATCTGAAAAGCCAGTCTCTTATAGTATGTAATTTATAGATTTCATAGATAAACTTTTTGTTTTTCATTTTGCTTGAAGCAAAAATGTATATCCACTAAACACAAATAATAATAATAAATTTCAAATAGCCATAAAAATGAGACATTAAAAAAACAAAAGAAAAAAATTGCTAAACTGAAGTCTTAGTTGAAACTAGAGAATACTGCAGTTTTCAATGTTCTTTCGATTGAAGAAATCATCAAAAATTCCTCGTACACTGCTACGTTAAACGGCACTCTTGTGTAGTATTTACAGGTGTGCATCTTTTGAATTAATAATATTAGGAAAGAACTGTTAAATATTAATATTTTTAAAATCACTGCTTTCAACTTTGAAAGGCTGCTGGAAGGGCAGTGAGGGTTAAGAAATTACTCTTCCTAGACTGTCTCAAATATTTTCCGTTGAACACTGGAGACTTAGAAGTTAAATCCAGATCCAGACGGTGAACAACCATTTCTTCAAGAAAATCGTTATGCGTGCGGACTCTGTTTTCTTGAATAATCTTTACTAATAATAAAGCTGAAAGTCTGTCTGTCTGGATATCTGGATCTCCGGATACCTGGATGTCTTTTACGCGCATAGCGCCTAGACAGTTTGGCCGATTTCAATGAAATTCGGCACAAAATTAGTTTGTTGCTTACTGATGAGCACCTTGAAGCGATTTTTCGAACATTCGATTTTGCTCTTTTTCTATTCCAATTTTAAGAACTTTTTACTGAGATGATTATCATAATGTGGCCGAACAGATTATCATAACGTGGACTACAAAAATAACCATAACGTGAACAAGCAAACTACCATATGCGACCATGGGCGAGCAAATTAACGTAACAAACTGGCGAGAAATTCATCATCCATTATTTGTAAATATACAGACAAACCAAATGACCTTTTAATTTTCTACTACGCGCAAAGACGTGCAGGTACTGCTAGTTGTACATAAAACGGACCTCCAGGACAGAAACCTAACATACTTCAAGTACCTTATTCATACAATGCGGGATGCTGATGTTATCCACATCAAAGATATACAGTGGAGTATGATTGCTAAACACGTGCCGCTCCAAGCAAGAACCCCTCTGCTATCAAAGCGTTCAATAGTAATATGATAGAATTTTGAAATCAAAACATTGTAACAGACGAATTCTCGAACAAAAATTTTGAGAATAACATAGAATTGGTCGACAATCGTAATCGTATTGTAATACGTATGCAAAGGAAAGTTTTGGGACTCTTTAGATGAAAGTTATTGCTAGCCAACGGGATTCAGGGATGAAATGGTTACGGGTTAGAGGTTTATTTAGCACAGTGATACATGTAAACAAATTAGTCTTTAGAAATTTTATTTATTTTGAAAAGTTGTCTGGAAATAAGAAAAGCCTGGCAAAAGTATACTATTACTATAACACAAAACTGATACCAACTTTATGACAGTCATGGTAAAAAGATAATAATATTTTCCCCCTCCCAAAAAAGCTAAAAGTGGAAATCTCGTCTGTTATTCCCGTTTTTTAAGCTTTTTTTTTTTTTTTTTTTTTTTTTTTTTTTGCAATTACAAAAGGAATTCCGAGCAAGTTTAGGAAGTTAGGAAGCAACATTTTAAATGTGTTCAGTTGAGCATGTAAATTATATTCAATACATGAAAGCAATTATTCTCTGTCAATTTCTTGCCATACTTGCTGCAACTGCGCATTGACTAAACAATTAAAGAATATCCAAAATTAATTTCCTCTAACAAAGATGTCTCCCTTATTACCGACCACACATTTTATATACACATTCATTTATTTATTTATTTTTTCATTCTCGTAAGAGCAGCTCAATTTTTCTGCCCATTTCAGCGGAAATTAAAAAAAAAAAAAAAAAAAAAACAACGCTAAAATATTTAAGAACAAATATTTCTAGTTCATGAATAATAAAACATCTCTGTTTGAAATTTTCCATTTAATATAGGCGCAGCTCATATCCTTAATCTTAAAATAAACCACTAAAACAAAGACAAATTCTCGATCCATTCTACATCTCAGACGATTCCCCGCCCGCCTCTTCGCCCTCTTTCCTCTCTCTCTCTCTCTCTCTCCCATACATGGAAGTATTGCAACCTCTTTGCTTTAACAAGATTAGCTTAGATAGAATTAGGCATAAAAAGTAAAAAATAAAGAAAAAAAACACATGAAGTGAGCTAAGCGGGAGCAAAGCCAAGTACAAGTTCACGTCAACTTAAGTTTATATCATCTGCTAGTCCGGTAAAATTCTTCATTGCTCTTATTTTTTTTTTTTTTTTTTTTTCCGACTTATATATTTCTAAGAGTTTTGTTTCCTAAGAAAAGATGGAAGACTCTGCTTTGTATTAAAAGAGCAAATTCCAAAAATTATTTGTTTATCGTTTCTGACGGAGTCTTATCTATTAACATAACGAAAAGTGGGAATGGGGGAAAGACTCACTTTGCGTTTCTTTACCGTTATAAAACATAATTTTTTGCAGAGACATTTTTCCAAAAGAGATTTTTTATGCCAAAATTTTGATTTGGAAGACTTATAATTATGCAGAGGTGTAAGCATTAGCTGTGAACCTTTTTCTTTCCTCAAGAAAATATGTTTTTGCGTTGAAATATTAGATAAAACAGGAAGTTTTACTTCTATTTAATAAAAATATTGCTTCTCCTCTCAAAAAAAAAAAAAAAAAAAACCAGTCAGGTAACAACTATCATTGTAATTTAATGATTGGCAAAAAGTTTTTGGCCATTTTATTAGTTAAGAGACCATATCTTCTTTTGTTATTATTAACCGTTTTCTTAAGGGTTTGACTTTAAGAGTTAAAAACGAGTTGATTTCAGAGTTATTGTTAAGTTTCAAACATTAATTTCATTTCATCGAATATGAAAAATGTTCCAACCTTTCTTGTAGAAATTGAAATAAAAGTTTAAATCAAATTACTTGTTTGGCGTTGTTATTTTTTTATTCATCGTGGCGGGTAGCATAGATATGTTTTATAAATCGTAAGCCTCGTCTTAATATTCAATTGATATTTCAAACATTATAAAGTTATTTTATTTCTAAAAAACTGTTTCAGAAAATACGTTTTTTTAAACTTTTTTATAATAAAATTTCTGTTATTCGTGGAAGAAATGCGAGATTAATAAAATTGAAAAAATATATATAACCCACTGCATAATTTCGCAGAATGGAAACAAATAAATAATGAAAAAAAAAATAACTGATTTCAATAAAATTTAAGAATTGTACTAAGCAACACGCATCTGTCATTGAGTATTCTACACACATTGATTCGTCAAATGCTACTTAATAAGACATTACGGTAAGTCATAATAACTTTTCGTAAATCTTTTTTCTACTCGAAAGTATTCCCTTTTTTTCCCCATTTCTTTCTAACAAAAGCAAATTATCCTAATGGTGATTTATTTCTGATTACTTTAAGAAGCTAAATTTGAAGCAACATATTTGTAACAATGAATGGCCAAGCGCTTTTTTAAACTAAACGCTGCTTCACAGATAACTATCATTGGAGAGTTCGATATGCGTTCACCTAGGAACTTTAACGCAACACCATAAAAATTACACACTCTGCTAATAACGGATTTTATATTACGATGATCTGAAACATATTTTAACTTCGTAGCGTTTCTTATTTGTTGCATTCATTCAAGTTTAAATGCTATGAAGACAAAAGAATTTTTCGAAAATTAAGTGCAAAGCATTTTTTACGATACCTCGTATGAATTGTGTGCGCTAATCGTGCCTGATATAATCGTCTTATTTGAAATAATCAAATATGGTGTCGATTTTGAAGAGCTGTATCGCTGGATGATTTTCAGAAGTTCCAACAAATATATACATTAATCTTCCAACAAATACGTACATACATACATGCATACATACATGCATATATACATGCATTTAATGTTCCAACAAATACACACGTACATACATACATACATAAATAAATAAACACATACATGAATAAATGCATACATACATTTCATATTCCAACAAATACACACGTACATACATACATAAGAAAATGCACAAATACATAGATACATTCATATTTCCTTATATTTTAAGAAGACAGTCTTGAAATAAGTAATAGTATACACTAAACTAATCAACAGTTGTACTCGTAATTGTTTTTATAAATCTCATTTAGACTGTAAACCAGCCAACTCCATGTGAGGTAATATTTTTGGAGATAATAAGAACATGTTAGGTTTATAACACGTTGTGCAGTTAGCGGGTTTTAATACAAGGAATTACTTAAGGTTTAGACAATATTTTGCGCTGCTCGTTTCTTCTACTGATGCACCTTGAAATAAAAACTATGTCAATAAAAAAAAAACTTATTTAACAAGATGCGGAGTTAAATGGTTTACAGTCGAATACAGCCTCAATATTCAATATTTTTTGTGTTACAAAATGAAGCGATGTAATCTCATCATTCGCAAAACTGAAATTGTAATTTCGAAAAAAAAAAGCAAATTATCATCAAAGGACAATTTATGACATAAATAAAACAAAATACATTTTTTCCTTGTTCTTTATGGTTCCGTGTCAAATTACGTTTTACTAAGCTTTAGAATAAACAAGTTTTACTGAGCTTACTTAGCTTTAATGAAAAAAGTCAACATCTAAAATTCGTTATTCTTCGGAAGAATAACGCCGGAGCACAGCGATTAGGTAGTTTTGGATTTGTGAATAGTTTTTGAATAATTTATGACTTCCGAGTTCAAAAAAAAGGTCTTAACTTTAATCTATCAGTCAAGTTTTTAAGCAACGTATGGTTCAAAGCAGCCAATGCACATAATGTAGTTTATTCAATCTTGTTGTCGTCGCGTCTTAAAGTTCCCACAAATCACTCTGCGTCATACCATGGCACCTAATAAACTTTATCAACAAAAAACACATAGTTTGTATGCTATATATTGACAGCATGACTATCCCGTCCAAAGACTGCAGTTTTTTCCTTGCATAAACTCATTGATTTAGAATAGGGAATGACCGAGTTGGCGGCAAATGTCATCTAGTTGAAGCTGAGGGTGCCAACAAACTGGTAGATAAAGTAAATCTGTCGCCTCAGCGGGAGTCCGCAGACCTCGTGAGGTTCAACTCGCAAATTGAAGGTAATTATTCGGTATCCAGTAGTAAGTTAACACTTTTTAGCCAGGGCTGAGTGCTTCAATTTACGAGTTGAACCTTACTATGTCTGCAGACTCTTACTGGATAGATAAAACCTTATCTACCAGTTTGTTTGCCCTCTCAGCTTCAATGAGATTAAATATACCTCTAGCTCGGTTATTCCATATTTCACACCGACGAGTCCAAACAAGGACGAAACTGCAGTCTCTAAATGGGGTAACCGGGCTGTCGGTACATAGCATGTAGCTCTGCCTTAGTCCTGGTTTAGGAGCGGTAACTTACCGCTTAGTAGGGCCATTCCACAAAAAAGTCAACCTTTTGTTCCGCACGTGACGGTTCATACATTTCATTAAGAAGTAATATATTTAGAGAGTAATGACGAAATTTTTGCTTAAGCAATCACACATAAATTTGTTATTTGTTAAGCAGAAAAAAATCGTTCATTCGAGTTTTAAAGTATTATTTTTAATGAAACATACGAGGCGTCACGTGCGGGACAAAATTACCGTTTTCCGTAGAATGGCCCAACACAATTTCAGTTTTGTAAGTTGTTCAAATAAGAAAATCCTAGCTCAGTAACAAGATAAAATAAGTTATGCTAAAGATGGTGCAAGCAAATACAATATCCACAGCGTGGTCTAATTAAAATTACCAACTGAATACGTATAATTAAAGGCAAGCTTTGCGTCCATTTCTTGTTGGTCCTTTTTTTTCTCTCTGTTTATTACCGATTCTCGTTATTCATCACCTCTCGGAATAAATGACAATTTTCATTAAAGCCGGAACGAAATTCCATGGGGATGGAAATGGAACTTCCCCGGGGAACATTCCAGTGTTCTTTTATAGTTCAGGGGGGAGGTAAATTTGTTCGGAAGACGCACTGAAGATCGTTTCCGGGTATGATAGGAACGAACTCTTTGTTTAAAACCCAAAGGCGGCGATCGATGCATAATATCGGAGAATCTTCTCTGTGCAGAGAGAGAGAGAATTTTCGGCGGAGGCAGCTTTCTGCCTGAAAAGCAGAGAGCTATTGTCGAGGCTCTCGTTGGAAAGTGAAATAAAAGATTGGTTCTTTTTAGGCATTAGCAAACGTGATTTTGAAAGAAGAAGGAAACAAGATATTGATAGAAAGCCGTTGGACAATTGTTTCAGTCTTTGTAAAGGGAATTTAAAGATTATTGATTCCGTGTTAAATCATTTTATTCGCAAAAAAGTTTTAGCTGGTAAAATGTATTCTTTTACGATTCTCGGGAAAATATTTAACGTAATGTATAATGCACACTGAAATTTATTTTGTGTGAGGGATATAGAGTGCATTGTTACTATTTTTGTTTATTTTATTTTATTAATTGGTCTTACCACTTTGTATTATATAGGAAAAAGAAATTTTTTTTTCCTTTGTTTCCCACGGTGCCCAGAGTTTTAGGACTGATTTTAGCCATATTTGGAGCGCTGAATCGAAATAGCAAATTAGTTTTCTCCATCAGCTCTTTTTTTTTTTTTTAGTTCAGTACTGGTTTTATACTTAATATGTACAGTTTTAAATTCATTTCGTGCACATCTAATGCAAGTATGGACTTCTGAAACAAAGATTGCTTCTGGCATATTTTCTCTATTGCGAGTCTGCTGTTCAGTTACTTAATGGAAAATTCACTAGATGGAGAAAATACGTGGCAAGCTTAGTAATAACGCTTTAGCGAGTTTTTTTCTTGCATACGTTTGCTTTGCGAGATGTCTTACGAGTGGGATCATTGCATATAATATTTGCAGCGCTCTATTAAAATGTTAGAGGACCCTAAACCAAACATTTCATCCGGACCGTCTGTCAAACCTTATTAACACAAACTTTTACGGATAACCCAGAAGTGGGGATTTTAGAGGTGTTGAGGTGTTCAACCACTCGTTCAAAATATACGTTACGGTGCAGTGAACCCCACGCCTTAAATTACGCTAACGAAAAAATATTTAATTAAAGAAGAAAACCTTATTTATTTTACCTTTTCTTAAATTAGTAGTGCCCTTCTTCCGGCCCGTGAAGCTGATCAGTGTGGCCCGTTGTTTTACTCAATGTTACAAATCGAAGACCACGATTACTGACAATGTTCTAAATTTGGAGTCAAATATTCAGGAATTAGTTTCTGAAAAGCATTTATTTAATAAAATAAGCGTTAAGTAATGATAAGAACTATTAATGGTTAGCAATTTTGTTTCCGTTTTCATATTTTGCAAAGTTATTTAGAAAATAATGAAAAATTTAGAAATTTTATATTTATTCTGAACCACGAGAATGATTTTATTATGGGGTTTGGCCCGCATGCTAAAAAGGTTGCACAACACTGTCTTATATAATAAATGATGGGTTGCGGTGAGCCCCGTACCTCTAAGAACACAAAAAAATGTATTTTGTTAAAAGAGAAAATCTTAATTTTGTAACCTATTCTTAAATATCAGACTATCACAATTTTAGTAATTTTGTTGCTCTAAAAAATCGGGGGCCCAATGCAACCACTTATATGAACTATTCAGTAATCAGGTTCTGTGGTATAGTATGATAGTAATAAATATTGTTTTGAGTCTTTTTGATCTATGGATTTAATTTCAGCCAGTGTGCCATATATTTCACTAAAACTTACGTGTCATAGATAAGTATTTAAGAAACACTATCTTAAAAATTAAATTTTAACAATAGACTATATAAGTATTGAAAAAAGCAATGGTAAAAAATATATTAAATATATTTATAAATTAAAATAATATTTGATTAAGTATGTACGTATTTTCTGTTCAGATATTTAACTTTACACAAATTTGCGCGTTCAGATATCTGGTAATTGGGAGTTATCAAAGAAAAGATCATCTACAAAACTGGTATCGAGAAAGCATAGCTCGAGAAATTCAATAGGAGTTGAAAGAGAATATTAGTTACAGGAAAGCATCGAAAGCCTAAAGTGTTCCTTAAACAAGTTTAGAGAGATAAAGCTGAAAGAAGCTACATAAAAAACGCTATGTCCTGAAACAGCTTTTGGAAAAAAGGCTAGGAAGATGAAATAGTTTTTTCAAAACCCCTAAAAGGAAAATTAGATGCGACATCTGATAGGTTAAGGGTACATACAACTTAATCTCCAAAATTATCAATCTTTTGAAAAAAGTATATTTTGTTTTCCAGTCTTTCCTGAATAATTTAAAACAAACCTCTTTAAAAGTTCCTGTAATTCTAAAACCTATGAGAGAAAACGTATCAGCTTATTTAAGTAATCTACCGTAAATAAAATATTTAAAAGCCATTTTTCTCAAAATGTGGTTATATATATATATATATATATATATATATATATATATATATAACGTGCATGATAACTTAAAAACTAAAAAATATTTTTGCATGAAATTTTCGCTGAACATGTGTAACGCTTTGTTTTATAAAGTGAACTACAATGTATGTACTATTTCTTACCTGAAAAATTATGTAGGGTATAAAAATGATGAACTTTTGATCGTATTTGACACGTTAAGTTACCATATAAAATAAAAATCGCATATTAATGCAAAAAAAACTGGTTTAGTTTATTAAACTAACAGTTTGGATAAACTAGATGTCAAAAATATTCTGTCATGGAAAATATTTTTTCTGCAATCATGCGCGCAAGGTGACTAATGCAATTTCTTTATATCAAAAATTTTTGATTAATATTAATTACTCACTTAATTAAACACTTACCAGTATTTGGGATTACAAAAATACGTGTAGCAAAAGAAAGAACTTACATTTTTATAGCAAAGATAAATAAATTTCTCAAATGCATTATTTCAGAGTTAGTTTATCGAATTTGACTGTTTTTTACACAGTTCTGCAACGTTTAAGAGTCGTACTTCCCCTTAAAAATTAAAATTCCATTTAAGTTTTTAAGTGACTTTTGCAATTTAGCTATTTTGCTGGGGAAACTAATGTCTGCATAAAGCAAAAGAGAATGCTTCTTGTATTCAAATTTTGTCCTTTTAGCTTCTCTATATTTCATCAAATGAATGTTTTTGACAGTTTCTTAAATCAAATCTCTAATACTCATTGTTTAAAATGAATACCTTATTTTTTCCAACCGGTTATACAAAGCAGGGACTTCGCTCATTTCCAGAAAAATGTTTTTTTACCTCATCCAAATTATTATTTTGAACTAAACGTTTGAATAGTTTAAAATGCGTTTTCAGAAAACAAAAAGGTTTAAAAACTTTCTATCTTTGATAATTATAATATGTTAACGTCCCCATTTTGGATAATTTTCACTTATTACTGTTAGGTGTGAAGAATCACAAAATCTAGCACTTTTTAGTGATTATTTTCAAAAGAATTTTTGAATGCAGAATGCGATGAAAGTTTGCGCAAAGCCCATTAATGTTAACGGATTAATGCAATGCATGAAAAATTATACATCTTTCCATAATCAATTTAATTCAAACATTATTCTTAACACTAGAACGACCAAAGTTTGCCGTATACCTAGAAAGACTGAAGGGGCCAGTGTTCCCCCTGACTGATTTTCGAGTGAATTCTTAGTGAATTTGTTCCTGGGTGAGTCTACATGCCGCACGCATCTTCTCTAACGACTAAATAAGAACTAATTCCATAATAATTTCTATGATATCTCTATAAGCCGAATTGTTAAATGATAGTTTCTCGCTTGAAAAGTGATCCATCCCTGCAGTTTGGCTGGGGAACAGTTACCAGTATATCGTTTTTCGAATTCCATCCAGCTGCAAAAATAGGAAGATAAAGAAGAAATGAAGTGAAGAGCACTTTTTCATGCTGCAGTGAGTAGGATAAAGGAACAGTTTCTCTTTTTTGTTGTAAAATACTTCAGGGACCACTGTAGCCCCACCCCCCTCTCGTATTTCTGGGCATAAGGTTCAATACTTACACTTCTATGAGGCTAACTACTAAGCGATTAAATAAGCACTGAAATAGAGTCATATGATGAAAAGTCAGACACTTATATTACGTTCTAGTTATCCTTTAATTCATTGAAAAACAAATTATACGAGGGGACACACAGGTCCCTTCCGTCTTTCTAGTGTTAAAATCTTACATACCGGGCACAGCTAAAACACGCGGTGGACCATAAATTCAATTGGAAAGCTATTCGATGAGTAATTAAACAGACAGTAACGGTTAAAAAGATATTATTCTAAGAAGAACTTTAACTCTAGATCGTAACTAAACGTAATAGCATCGATATGACCTCCGATTTCGTGATAGGTGCACATATATTTTCAACAACTCGACAGACGACTAAAGCTCGCAAACATCATCGCTATTTTGAAGAAACAATGTTTACTTTCATTTTTATCAGAATACAATCACCGTTTCCTGTTTCCGCAGCGAAGAAAACGAATTTGTTTTATGGAGACGGTTCCCTTCCTCAGAATTGGAAAACTTTTGCTCCGAGTCTGTTTTTGACCATTCTTCCTTCATTTGAATATCTGTTCCTTTTGCATTATTCAGCATCTTCTGTATGCAGGGCTCCATTCGAAATGCATGTTCCGCGCCATTTTCTGATCTCAAACTGTTTTTGCATGAAGCAGTTGTTCGTGCTTTGGGATCTCGCTTGTTGATTAAAAAAATGTCGCGGTTTCTATTGGAAACATTTAGCTGAGAATGCACCCTCACATGGAATCTGTATACTGTTTGAAACGTTTTGTAAAGTACAAAAATTTCAAGAAGAATTTACTTAATTAACCTTGAAAACACCTATTGATTTATTCGTATTTCACTGACATCACGAAAAAAGGAGTATCTTCTTAATTTATTTGAGCTTTTATTAGCAGTTCAAACATGCAAGATTGATAAAATTATACATGCTTTACCGAAGTTACAATTTCCTCCAGATATTAGGGAAAAGTATTTTGACTTTTATATCTTGCTTATTAAACTTTTGCTTTAAAAAATAAATAAAATAATTTACAAAACAAGAAGAAGAAACCCACACACATAAGAAAAAGTAAACAATATCAACTTTTAAAACTGTGTAAGAACTTTATCTACTTTTTAAAATTACAGAAAAATGTCTAAAACAGTAAAAAGATAGACGACAATAAAGGCAATATTTTCTGAAAGAAAGAATAGTAAAAAATGTGGCGGTTCAACTAATGAGCCAAGATGAAACCTGCATTTTTTACCGTGGCTTAGATGCTAATTCGACAGACAGAGAGAAATGGATACCACTGGTGCAGTAAGGAAGGTTGTTTGGGGGGGGGGGGGAGAGGCACCTCTGACTTTCCATGTATTTCCAGTTTTAATACGATAGTTCATATGATATGTGACCAGCCTGCCCCTCTATCCAAGAAGGTAAGTTCTATTTGTGCTGAGGGATACAATGCTCTAAATGCCAAGGATTGGCCCACGGTGTTTATTCGTGTTCTGAGGAAGAAACTGACACTTCTTTTACGGTTTTTTCTTAAATAACCTTTCCCTGTATATCATTAAAGCATAATTGAATTTTTTGTATTGTTCGTGTCAGGTTGGTCACCGGTTAACCGCGGTCGACCGGTTACTCTATGAAACAAAATCATGCTAAACATTGTTTACCCTTCACTGCTCGGTTCCAAAGAAATAATGTTTTGTACAAAGTTAGGCATCTGGTTCCCCTTACAGCAAAATGTCCATAAAATTTCATGCTGGTAGTACAGCAGTCCGCCGAAGGAAAAAAAAGAACTTTCAAAGAGAACCGAATACATTAATTGTCTCGGCTTATTCCTCCTCAACAAGTTGTTCCTCACTCCGACAAATCGATGCCCCATCCGACGCACATTCCGGTGGCAGTGAAAGGTCGGGACTGGGTGTGGTCAAACTCCCAAAGCCTCACAGAACGACGATGAGCACTTTCCTCCTTATTAGCCACCTAATTACGCGATTTGTTTTCGGGAATGACTTAATCTGTCTAAGTGCAAATGCGATTGGCTCCCCAATGCATCGAACAATTGGTTTATGCAAATAAATCAAAAATAGATCATAGTTGCAGGGGTCCGCCGATGATATGTCACTGTGACCTCCCGAAAATTTCCTTAATCGACAAATGTTGTCTGACGATTTGAAAAAATTATCATCATCCAGCGAAATTCGGAGTTCCATTTGGCAAATTGCAAGTTTCTGCATTACCAAAAATTTAAGTTGAACCTTAAAATTAAGTTGAACTTATAACTTGAACAGTAATAAAAATGAGTACTGTACCCTAAAAATGGGTCTCTGACATATGTCAGAAAATATTTACATGAATCTTTTCAACTACTTTATAAACTAAACATCCAGTTTACCTATTGTATTACCCGAGCATTATTTTTATGTACATACAGTTGAGCTCGTTTATAGTGAAACAGCGAATTTATGGTTACATCGTTAACTTCACTTCTCCTTTACGTTTTATAGTGTGTTATTTAAGTTTTTTTAAACGAAATTACAGATATATATATATATATATATATATATATATATATATATATATATATATATATATATATATATATATATATATATATATATATATATATATATATATATATATATATATATATATATATATATTGGATCTTTCGATTTCGCTATAAAAGGTCAGGACCGTACTTAAAAGAGTTATAACAATTTTATTAGTACTAAAATTTCGTAGGCAAAAGAAAATAAAGCGAAAAAATTTTCATATGATAACCATCACATTTACTTGATTGAAAAACAATAAACAATGAAATAATGCTCGCCTAATTCTCAACAAAATAAATACATAAATCTTCACTAAACCGAAATTAACAGAAGGAGAGAAATCTAATAATATCAAAAAATAAGAAAAGGGTAATGGATCATATTTCAATAATGATTCAATACGATTTTGCAAAATGGACAAGCATTTTTTGATCATTTTATTTAATGACCTCCATACTAGCTAAAAATTTCAGTCTGAATAGATTTAGAGATTTCTTTCTTTAAGACTTTTACAGTTGCAAAAAGAAATTATGCCAAACCCATGTGCAATAGTTCACATATTCTACACTAGAGGTCGACAGAACAGTCTTATTAGAATCATATTTGTAGCTCCCAAGATCTTAGTTTAATACAACTCAAATTCAAAATAATAGAATAACAGAACTTTCTAAATAACAGTTATCAATGCAACGAGCGAAATGAATGCATGCAAATTAAGTTAAATATGTATGAAATGCTATGCACATTCCAAAGCCTAGAAAAGGTCACAACGTTTATTTGAATGCGTCTTTTTTACTAAACTTTTGTTAGAATAAACTGAAATGTATTATTTTGAGTTCAGCTTGTAGTATTGAAGATTTAGCCTCAGTATTGTCCTTGACAAAACTTCAAATGAATCAAAATTATACGGTAGGTTTTATGCTGTTTGATCGCATTTGGCAATTATTTCGTTGACACATAGAGAAACCTTATTGACTCATCTGCGCATGGCAGAAAAAAAAATTAAATACTCATGAGGTATCTTGACAATTTTAGGGTCTAGTAACTGGTGTGAACAATTTTTTTCAGATTAGAAAATCGCCCATCATGGTATGACGGGTGAAATTTGTTTCTACATTTGAACGAAGCCATTGCCTATCTGATGGCATTTTGATAGTTGAAATTTTAACCCTAACTCAAGTGGATTGACCCTAAGCTTCAATAGATAGCGTTCATTGTTGCCCCTTTTCGTTTCTTCACTCTCATAGAATGACAATCTTACCAGTAAAACAGTTAAGTGACCGGATCCAGTTCAGCCTTGTCAAAATAAAGCCTTTCCCTGCATGTCAATTGTTACCAAAAATACTATCAATTATCATGTCGTGGCGCGAGTTTCATTGTTGATGATGTCAGTGTTACTCTATCAGTAAATTCGCTATTATATATATATGAGGATATGACCAATATTAAAAATACGTAGAAGACATACAAGTGAAAAGTTTTCTGAAGTAAAAAACTTTTGAATATTTACCAAAGTTGGAACCACTTCGTGCCTCTCCTCAATACTGAAAATCTCACTTGTATTGCACGCTTGAAACACATGCTGTTACACAGAAATAAGATTTTTACTTTCTTCTATATCTAATATATAGAAGAAAGTATTGCATTCGTGAAAATTTTCGATTTTCGAAGGATTCGAACGTTTTGAGGTGTGCTGAGTCCATTTCGACTATTTTTGGAAAATGTCTGTCTGTCTGTCTGTGTGTATGTGTGTCACGTCTGTGTGTGACCAGTTTTTTGTGGCCGCTCTACAGCAAAAACTACCACATGAAAGTGAACGAAATTTGGTACACATATGTGTCCCTATGTGAACTTGTGCCCATTGGTTTTTGGCGCGAATTCCTCCAAGGGGGGTGGAGCAATGGGACGTTTTTTGAGTTACGCGGGCTTGCTATTCCTCAGGAAGTAACTGGCGGAATCAAACAAAATTTAGTCCACATGTTGCCCCTAACAGGAGCAGGTGTTGATTCAATTTTGGTGTCAATAGCTCAAACGGAGGTTGAGTGATAGAACGGTTTTTGTCGTCAATTGTGACTGCTGTATCGCAAGAAATAACGAACAGAATCAAACAAAATTTTTTTGACAAGTAGCTCTTGGTGGGTATAAGAGCTGATTTTATTTTGGTGTGAACAGCTAAAAAGGGGGTAGCGCAATCGCCCGTTCTTTTTTTCCATTGTGAGTGCCCTATCTCAAGAAGTAATGCTACGTTCTGGTTGAAATTTGGAATATATGTGAATCCATACGTAAACAGGCTTTGGTTCTATTTTGACGCCAATCGCTCCAAGAGGTGTTGATTTTTTTTTCTTTTGCGAATAAAAATAGCTTTATTAATGCAACAAAGATAAATCGTAATAGATTGTCCTCTGCGTATTTCTCGTGATTTTAATTGAATGGAAATGATCGGAAATATTATCTCAATGATTTAAAATTTTTAACTGTTGCCATCTTATGTTTGTTAACAAATAAAATATTTGTAATTCATTCAAGCAAGGCTTTTAAAATAACTTTCAATTTTCGCTCTTTGCTTTGCTTTTGCAATAATTCAGACATTGGTATGGTCGTCAAGTTTTTGCATGTGTAATTTTGTTTTTGTTAGGAATATTGCTTTCTCGTTAAGCATGGGGAGGGATCAGAAAAAGGGAAAATAAAGAAGAAAGTTTCGTGATGACCACAACATACTAGTTACTTTTTTGGTTTATGTCAGTTTTCTGGAAAAAAATATATATATATTTTTTTACAGGTAAAACTGTACGTTCTGTTATTGAAATAAAACAAAATGTTTCAGTTTTACTACAAATGAGTGTTTCATAGAAACCCGTTGTATCACTTTTTCTAATATTGCCGTGCTTAGTTGTTCAAAAACGAGCTGATGTGTGACTCACATGACTTCCTTTTACTCCAATTAAATGTCATTTCTCCATTATTGGTAATTTTAATGTAATTTAATAGTTTACTCTCTAAATATCACCAACAGTGACCAAATTGAAACCAGATTTGATTTGAAACCAAATTAAAACCCATTTTTCGCCAAGTTGGCGACAAAACTTGGCGACATAAGACTGGCGATATATCGCCAAGTGTCCGACAAATTGTAACACCACTTGAGTTTACATCGAAATTAACAATAATTTCCCCCTAAAAAGGGGCAAAAGACCCCCTTAGAAACACCCGAATGCAACCAAAAGGGAAGGTGCACAACTGGACCCCACTAGGAGTCTACGTACCTAATTTACACTTTCTAGGACATACCGTTCTTGAGTTATGCGACATACATACGCACATACATACATACGTATATACAGACGTCACGAGAAAACTCGTTGTAACTAACTCGGGAAATCGTCAAAATGGATATTTTGCGTGTCTATATGTTCTTAGGCACTTATCACGTGTGGTCTAGTCGAAAAAAAACTCAATATTCATTCGGGGGTGAGTAAAATGGAAATTAAGGTCGATTTTTGAGTGAAAATTTTTTCGCGAATACAATACTTCCTTTTTTGTAAAATTAAGTGAGAAAGGTTTACCATACCGAGCAAAACACGACTCATAACTCAAGAAAGGTTGCCGACCCCATGCTAGGCAGAGCTAACTGAAATGAAACGAGCCAGAGTCTACCGAAGAGTTCGTCAACATAATTAGTGTTAATGTATGTGCTTTTTAATAAAGATAACTTCCAACGTAGACATACTTAACGTCAGGCAACAAGCCAATCAAATGTAAGCACTACTGTTTGGCCATTAACCAAGAGCAGGCATCGGTATTTGCCAAGTGTTAATGGAAAGTAAATGGAGGTCTGAGTAATTTTATCATTATCAAACTGAATTTTAATTTAGAGCTCTAATTGATCTTGACAAAGTAAACATAAAATGCAATCAAATTATTGAGTGCAGGTTCTTACTAATATTTTGTGATCTTGTTGTGGAAATTGTTATTACGTGGTGCAGGTGTGCAAGAATCACCTGCAAGAATCATTTTACGAAATTGATACTTTACATTTTGATACAGAATGGATCCTTAAATTTAAATATAGTATAGATATTATTAGTGTCAACTGTTTAAAGTTACTGGAATAAATTGCAAATATCTGCATAAAAAATTTAATGTTCGTGCAAATGGACTGGGCAAGGTTCAGTCTAACCACGGATTGTATAGAACTGGCAAACGCCCAGTTAAGACGAGTCAAGCTGAATGAGAGGAAAAAGTAAAAACAAGATGTGCGTATTCCGCTCCTTTGAATGTGCCTCTGCTTAATTTAGAGGCTAACATACTTCTGTAAAAGCTGACGTCCCTGAAAACTAATAGATGCGTCCATTTTCGCCTGTAAACCAGATGTTTGCCCTCCATATAATCCGTAGACAGTACAGACATTATTTCTTTATAATGTAAGAAAAACTATTTTCTAGATGAAACATCTTTCGGTATTTTAAGAACATTTTTAGCTGTGTGAAAACTTCATCCACAAAAATATTTGCGCTGCTTTATTAGTTATGTTTACGGTTTAACCTCAGTTTTGCAGACGTTTCAAATTTCCTTCCGCTTTATTAGATCAAAAGTTATAATTGAAACCGGAAAACAGGGGAAAGGGGGAGGGAATTTCGACGAAACTGGTGGGACATCATATTTACAATGTTTGATTAAAAAATTATATTTGCAACTATACAAGGTTGTAATAAATTTTAGATATGATATTTAAAAATTACTTATTTGCTAGTATTAGTTGGAATTAGCAATTAACATTCAAATAATTGCTGTTGACATTGACATACCGTCCCTACAAACATCTATGTCACAGTACTACTATCAGAAGTGCTGAGAACCTAACAACAGAGAAAGTACCAACGGATATCGACTGCACAAATGGGCTTTTCACGATCATAATTGAGGCAGTGAGAAGCAAAGGGATGTAAGTGTCGAAATTAAAAATTTGGATGTAATCAGTACAGACGGTACTTGAAGCACTCCTCTTTTTTAGGGAAAGATATAGTATTAGTAGCTCTGGTAGGTGTTGGTATACAGCTTGATTTAGAAAAAAATTTCAATGATAGTCTACCTAAGACCGGAACTTTAAACGCGTTTTACTCAAAACTTGAAAATGTCCACTTACACCCCTTTGTCACTGCTTCAATTGTTCTGAATACAAAACACGACAGTAAGGCTCTTTTTTCCAATTCAACTAAAGCATTATATATATACAGGGCGACAATGAAAGAGCTTGAAATAAAATCGTAATAATTTATAAACCATAAGCCACGAACAGTTAAAACTTGAATACTGAATTCCAAGCACATAGGTTTTTTTTTTTTTTTTAATTATGTGCATTATTTTTCTTCATTGTTTTGAAAAAACATGGAAATATAGCGTTCCTGAACACACAGATTATCAAGGCGTGTTATTGACTGATAGATGATATCCAAAGATTACTGAACTGGGAACCATTTGACCACCCTACACGTTTGGATTTAATTATTGCGGCTTTTTTTTTTTTTTTTTGTAAGACAATTTTAGTTTACACATATCCGTAAGATTTGTTTTAGCAAATACGTTAAATTTTTTAACTCATTAGTTTTCGAAAGTGTCAGTTGTTATTTATTACAACTCAATCGTCAATCCGCATACACTGTACTTTTATATACAGGATGACCCAAAAGTCAGGACCAACTTGTAAATGAGTAATTCGAAAACGAGTAAAGATAAAAACGTGCGTTTTGCATTGAACGAATAGAAAAGAAGCTGGGTTTTATGTGGAAACGAAAAAAAATAGTTCGGTTTTCGACCAACAGATGGAGCTATAGCTTTTTATTTCTCCATAGTTCTTAAAATACAGATTAACTAAAAAAGCTTTCTCATATATAGACAGCATTTCGATGCATATTCGCTTCGACTACCAATACCTGTTACCGTTGCTCCTTTTTATGTCGCTTGTTGTTTTTTTATGATCCTATCTTAGAAATCCGACATTGCCATCTGTTGGTCGCCAACATAACTATTTTTGGTTTGTTGCCAGACAAAA
Source organism: Uloborus diversus (assembly GCF_026930045.1). Taxonomy (NCBI): domain Eukaryota; kingdom Metazoa; phylum Arthropoda; class Arachnida; order Araneae; family Uloboridae; genus Uloborus; species Uloborus diversus. The sequence continues at coordinate 125,286,499 of NC_072734.1, read as the reverse complement.
CCTGGCGTCTTTTCCATCCGTTTAGTGCAAACCGCATCTCTTTATCTTTATTCGTTTTCGAATTATTCATTTTTAAAGATGGTCCTGAATTTTGGTCACCCGGTACATGTACGTCTGTTCTATGCCTTTCCCTTGAGAAAAACTAAAGCGATTGACTTATACTAATTTTTTGGGCGAAAGTTTGATGTACGTTCCAATGGCATTAAGCAAATGGAGGAGGCATCTCACAGAACGACAGAATTTGCTGCTGAATCAGAGATATTACGTAAATGAAAAAGATTTCGCATCTATAAGCACCCTTCTAGAATCTAGACTTTTTTAGAAATGTTTAAAAGGGAGGCAGGGGCTTAGTAATCGCAGAGAAAACCATCGTTGCCTTAGTGATGGCACGCTCTCGTGGTTTATAAGGGATTCTATTCATCGGCTGCAAGCGGGTCAGACATTCAAATCAAAAAAAAAAAAAAAAAAGGAATGAAAGTATATCGAAGTACCACGGTTTAATTCCAGACGGATTTTTACTTTCTTTCTTTTTTTTTTCTTCGAAAAAATGTGATTGGAAAGGGATGCTTCTGGTACGAAAAATGTCGACCGTGAGATTGCAAATATATAAGAGGCAACTGATTTTGTAAGAATTGTCGACATCCGAAATTCTGTTTTATCATGGTATTAAGAGAGAACTGATGTAATAATCAGTTTGAGTAATGCGTAGCTCGCTGGCTTTCTGTATTATGCTTATGAGAAATCATGAAATCATTCCAATCGCTTCAATGGGTGAATTAAATCAAAAATTGGTATAAAATTTCACACCAATTGGGAACTAGTACTTATTAGGTCGAGACTCCAGACGGGGGAAGGCACAATTTAACTTTGATCACGTAATTGTTACATCTCAAAGATATATGGTAGAAAGAAGAATGCTGGTTCACTTTTAGTGCCAATTGTTTAAAAAAATGTGGGGTGCTACGCGATACTTTTCATGGCAAGTATTGTTGCTATATGTTACGAAGTTATGCAAGGAATGAAGCGAAAACTAGTACACCGACAGTTCCTAATAGAAAGTTTCGCTCTAACGTGCGATACTCACTCCTGGGAGATGGCACAATCAAGAGTTAATGGTTTTTTTTTTTTTTTTTTTTTAGCGTGATATGCATTTTTAGAAAATAGTAAAAATATTCAAACAAAAATTAGCATACCTAATTACAAATAAACATTGGCAATGGTAAAATAGGAACTAATGCTGTTTAGTTTCTTTTACAGAGGTTTCAAAAGAAGTCAGTCACTTTGGTTATTTTTAAAATAGAGGACATTCTTATAATAGTTTGTTGAATAATAAGAATGCACTACTGCGTATGATAGAACATACTCTATCTGAATAACACTTAACTGAAAGAACACTCGCGAACACAAGATAAACTGCACATTTATTGACAAGAATTTATACTTAACTGAACTAGCGCTTGTTTTGCCAAACAGGAAAGGTAAAATATAAAATCACAAATAAGGATACTATATAAAATCGATATATCACAATTCTCTTGAAAAATATAGAATAAATTCTCGTAATCTACAACTAAATAACATCAACTTTACTTTTTGAAGTTATCATTTCGCCATTGCAGACTCAGCGCAAGTACAGTTACATGGCAGTGCCAATCGTCTTCGTATCGAAGTATTGTACTCTATTTTCTACAAACACATAACGAAAATAGATCTTTTTTCTTAGAAATTGTACGAACAAAATTATTCCATCAAGCAATATAAAATATTAGTAAGGATAAGGCCTTGCTATAAACTGATGATAAAGTACACGCAATCTTGAAAAACATTTATTGTTGGTACCCGTAGTTTTTTTATATGCCTCAGTCCCTTTTAGTAATGAGTAAAATCAAAGATATAAAAATTGAAGTCTTGCGTTTCATGTTAAAATTTTCAGCAACAGCTATGTTTTTTATGCTCTGTTTCTTTTTTAGTTTCATCCGAGGTAACTTCTCGTTACATCTGAACCCAAAAGCAGTGTGCGAATTCCTTTTATGTTCTGTTTGGTAGTGGAATGAATGAAGTCGAACTGAAGTGAAGAAATGTTTGGATGCGTGGGAAGTCGGTGAAATCGATCACGCTCTGATTCAACAAGTTCTGACTGTTCATTGATTTAATAGGGAATAGGAGAAATATGTTTATTGTTTGTTTCTCCCGGAGGAAAATATGCTCCAGAATTTTATTGAAGAACTCTTTTCACTTACTTTGATGAATTATGTTCTATAACCTGCGTGGAACATTAAAGAATTAGTTTTTTAATGTATTTACTGTAGCGACTCAAAGTAAACATCATTCTGATGACACATTATTCCGTTTTTCGGTCAAAAAACGAAACGTTTTTGAAGATAATTAAAAGCTGTATTAAGTGCTTAATCTAACCTTTTATGTTTTAAGCATCTAGAGGTTTTGGAATTGCCCACATGCTAAGCACAACAGGAAATATTTTACCGTCAATTTACAAATTTTAAACCGTTTTGACATCTTCAAGCATTCTCCAAAATAGAAAGCAAACTTTCGAGAATTCAAGAGGTTGTATAACAAATTTCATGATTTGCAACGATTCTCTCTTGGCTATGCAGAAATTCGAGCTCAAAATTACCCGAATCTTTCGTCAAACTAACGAAAAATTGACGCAAAGCACTTTTCACGAAGCAACTTCATCAAATACGATGGAAAGGCTTTTATGAAGGGGCTAGATGATGTGACGGAAGGTTGAGTCGGAGCATTTTTCTCGAAGCAACTTCGTCAAATGCGATTAAAAGTTTAGTCGGAGCATTTTTAACGAAGAAACATCGTCAAACTGACAACAGGTTTAGTCGGAGCAACTTCGTCAAATACGACAAGATTTGAGTATTATTGCTTAGTGTAAACGAAATGAAGGAAGAATCATTCACGAAAAAATTCCAGCGCAAGCTTCAACCTAAGTTTCGCTTTTAATCCTTCTGAATCGATTAGTTTTTCAGACTATCTGGACGTATTACACTTTGTATACAGAGGGCCGCCAAAACATACATTTCAGCCGTTATTTTTAAACGAGTTTTATTTTGGTGTCTATATGTATATGAGTATTTGTACTTGGGTATTTTTCACAGCAAGCGTATTTCTCAAAAGAGGATCAACGTAACACAGAGGGTAAAAATTTCGAATATACTTAAACTTTGAATAACGTCTAGTTGACCCTCTCCCTTTTGCGTAGACTCGTACTTGTTTGGTCTAGAAACAATGGTTAGTTCAATTTTGCCATACCAGGATATTTTCTCCAAATCATCACCCAAGCCGCCTATGCAGGTAAGTAAATACTTTAATTCTTTTAACGAAAGATAATAACAGACACCTCTCAATCACTATTTTTACTTTAATGTAAGCATTTAAATGATATTTTGTAAAAAAATTTCATTTGAATTTTCAGAATTCAACAGAAATCTTATTTAGTTATAAAATATTTATTATTCAATAGCCTAACAAAGGAGCCATGTAGTGACAGATTCACCTTTTTACCCTATACCCGAATTTAACATTTATCCAATGCTAAGTTTTTAAAGGGAGGAAAAGTCAAACAGTAATAACTGTAAAGAAGTTTCGAACGGATTCATTGTTTTTAAAGGCTGATACTTATTTAAAAAAAAAAACTTTGTAAAACGAGAATTTCACACATGTTTTCTAGCAGTTGTTCCATGAGAAAAGCAGCATTTTATTGCACAAATTGAAAGAAAATGTGCAGTCACTTGTTTATGAGTTTAAAATAACACTTTATTCATGCACATAAATATAAGTTTCGGAATGTAAGTAATCTAAATACATGTTTCAATCAGTGTATTTAAATACATCACTACATTTGAAAGTTGTAAAACAACGTACAAAGGATCATTTGACTTTGTAAATAAGAAAACGTTTTTAAATAAATTTATAGTTGGAAATTTTGCACCTATGCGCTTCATTTGAAATTAAAATCGAAGGGGGAAAAAAACTATATTTTGTTTATAAATCATTAACTTTCTTTTCAAAACTTTGATTTGCCTCTTTTTTTTCTTTTCCGATGCAGAAAGAAAAGACGACGAACTAATGCTCTTCAACTCTGCGTGACGAAAAAAGATTGCCAACGGCCCCGGAGCAATCCAACTGACAACGCAGGCGAGCTGTTTTCTATGTTTACGTGGACATCATCTTTTAAGAAAATCGATTGCCAACTTGAACCGCTTGCGTACTCCTACTAAAGACCGAAGAAAGGGGATGAACAACCCGATGAAGGAAAAGATGATTAATCGAAAAAAATAAATAATGCTTTATTCAAGTTTTAACAATTTGTAAATGTTTCATCAAGCAGCACGGATTATTGATTCTGGGAACTATTTCCGATACATTCTTCTGATTTCATTTTCAAATAGCAAAAACTTTATTTATGAACTAGCAAAAATACCCGGCGTTGCCTGGGTCAGTAATAATTATTAGAAAAAATCGTTACTTGCTTTTGTTCTCTGTTTTAAGTAAAAGAATTTAAAACACATCTTTTTGACGTGATTAAAAATCGAGTTTCTTCCTTACCCATAAAACTAAAATAGCAATCAGTATAAAAACAAATTAGTATTGATTAAGAAACGAAAGCACTATATTTAAGCATATACAAATTTAAAAAACATGAAAATAATCTTCTCATGTTTAAAAAGATTAATCTGTTGATACTTTTTTTTTAACATGGAGTCGAAAACCTTCTCTGTATGGCTAATGAAGTACGAAGTGATTAAAAAAAAGTAGCTGCGCTCGTAATCCCCTTATACTTGCTTTAGTTATTTCGGGAAATTTCAATCATTGTGGCTCTTGGTGCGATTTTACCGAATTTGCGAAAGTCGTTTCGAGGTACCTTCGATGATGCTCCCCCATTCTTTCCTTACTTTGTAAAACGATATGATATTAATTTTCGTTACAGAGATATCGTCGCCAGATGCTGAGATATTTTTGGTCACCATAAAATGGCGCTAAACAGTTTCATCCCAAATGTTACCAAAATAAGTAATAAAATTTGGTGATTGTTTGAAATTGTGCAAAAAGGAAAATTAATGAAAGTTTTTGTGCTGTTTATGGATTTGCCTAATTTAGTTGCTGGATTATTTAACACAGTAAAAAAAGTCTTTTGAAAATTCTTTGATTGGCGATATTTTCTTTACATGGTGAAAGCTGAGAAACATTATGACGTAGTCTTCGGCTTCAAAAACAGCAACGTTGAAAAAACTGCCAAATGCATCAGCTACGGAAATCTTTCTGCAAAAATTTTGGCGATCTGCTGGTTGTTTGGATAATGAGTAAGTGTTCAATTAGCATAAATAATAATAAAAACCATTAATTACTTTAAAGTTCCGTTTAAATGGAAAATCATCAGCCAAATCATGTATTATTTGCCAATCTTGTGCAAAAATCTTACTTCAAGATTTGACTTGAGAAAAGCCTTGAACAATCACGAAAAGCAAAGAAAGTCAACAATACAACAATTGTCGCTATCGACAGGGAGTTGAGATGATACACTAAATACTGTATTGAGTTGAGGAAAGCCTTCGAACATGGATCTAAAAAGCTCATAACTCGTTTTTTATTCTACTTAGAAATTTCGAACAGGTGTCATCTTCAGCAGAAAAATCAGAGCTTTCGATGGACATATAATGTAAATATGTGCAAGTATTTTTTCATCCCAATGTTAGAGAATTTATACAAAAATTGTGTTTTATTGCCCCCCTAAGGGGGTTTAGCCCCCCATAACGGGACGAAAACTACCCTATGTGTTATTCTGATGCATAAGCTATATTATTGTAAAGTTTCATCAAAATCCGTTCAGTAGTTTTTGCGTGAAAGAGTAACAAACATCCATACATCCATCCATACATCCATACATCCATCCATACAGACAAACTTTCGCATATATAATATTAGTAAGATTAAGTAAAGCGAAAGTAGAGTTAAAATTGTGAAAGCATCGGAGCAAAACGCTAGGTGAAGGGCTAAGATGGTATCTTTATCACTTGTGAGCAAATGTATGTTAATTTGCTTTAAACTATTATTCCGTTTATTCCGATGCACGTGAAAAGACATTAATACTTGAGTATTTGACTGAAAACTCGGTGCAAGAATGGGACAGCTCCAGTTTTTGCCGAAGGCAAGCTCCAATGCGTAATTTTTTATTTATTCATACAAGCTTGCTTATAACGGGCCCTGATTTAACGAAAACCCGGATTTAGCGAGGAAATCAGAGACACTTGGTTAGTACAATGTTAAACCTATGGGAACATTAATCGCTTTTAGCGAGCAAATTCCGCTTAAAGTGAGCAATATGTCTGTGATTCAGAAAATTTCTTTTGACTTTCAGCTAAATTTATCCTTTTTTGAGAAGATTTTCTTTAACATTTCGAAGCCAACTGGAAGTTAGTTACAAATCATAAATCCTGAGAACAAGCGATGACAGCAATTTTTTTAATTTGAGGAATAAAGAAGCATTTAAAATTATATAAGTGTATATATGTGTATTCCTCAAGAACAATAACCCAAGAAGCAGACATTCAGAGGTAGTTCTAAGCAAATTAATCATTTTTTTTTTTTTGGACTACACAGTGGTTAAAAGGAAAAAAAGCGACTATGATGAGTTTTTATGATTTTTTTCACGAACTCGTCTTTTACGAGCACTCATTTATAACGAGCAAATATCGTGGTCCCTTTGCGCTCGTTATAAGCAAGTTCGACTGTACTATCATATTTTACTGAAATGTCATAAAACTTGATTTCATAGGGACAAATTCAAACATAATCTTTACTAATAGTAAAGCTGAAAGTCTCTGTCCGGAGGATATCTGGATGTCTGTATCTCTGTGACAAGCATAGCGCCTAGACCGTTCAGCCGATTTTCATGAAATTTGGCACATAGTTAGTTTGTAGCATGGGGGTGTGCACCTCAAAGCGATTTTTCGAAAATTCGATGTGGTTCTTTTTCTATTCCAATTTTAAGAACAAAAATATCATAAGATGGACGAGTAAATTACGAAATTATCATAACGTAGTACCGTAACATGGGCACAAGCCAACTGGAGAGAAAATTCACCATACATTATTTGTAAATATACAGGCGAACCAAAAGACCTCTTAATTTTTCTATTACGGGCAAAGCCGTGCGGGTACCACTAGTGTAAAATATAAAGATAAAAAAATTTAAAAAAATAATAAATAAATGAACGATTTTTGGATTTAGGGGGGTTGAAAGTCTTTAAAGTGAAACTGCAAATTCTTACACCGAATTCTTCAATTTAGTAATGAAAAAAGGTTCTATTTCAAACATAAGTACCGAAAAATTGTAGGAGAAAAAACAAGAGTTGGTTCGCTCAGGTTTTGAATCCGAGTTTGATGTAACTATTTAACTATAGATAAATATAAGATAAAAATAAATATCTGAACTACTCCTTTTTTCAACAATTTTCTTCCTTTTTTTGAAGTTTTCTTTCATGCTTATTGCTGTTTTTGTGCTTAATTCTACAAAATGAAATTTACTTTTAAAAAGTTAAGCAGTATTTGCACTCTTAAGAGAAAAAAAACCTCCGTGTTACACCTTTCAACATGACTATCGACCTATAAATTGCGTCTTGGAAAAAAAATGAAGACATAAACTTTATTTTCACGAACTTCAGTTACATTTTTTTTCCTATAAACGTATTAATACATTAGCCACTTTCATAACTATGAAAAATATGAGCATATTAAGAAGCTAAAACGTTAAAAAGGAAATAATAATCATCTAGGAAACAAGTTCTTTCCGAAAAAAGTTCACCCATACATAAAAATAGAGTAATTCTGAACAAAATATGAACAAATTATATCAGAGAAAATTGAGATACAAGTATATGAGGTTTCGCAGAGAAAAGAAGATAAGACAATTATCTCCAAGTAGCATAAGTCAATTAGGGTAGAAAAAACTTTATTTAATGTAAAAAAAAACAGTGACGATAGATATTCTTTTTCTGTGAGATGTAAGTGTAAGTTAAAAAAGCAAAAGCGAAAAGATCAAATTTTAACAAAGAGAAGAAGATTTTTACAAGGAATGCAACAACTATATGTACAAATTAACTTATCCAAGCTTTCGCTAACATTTTAAATGATTTATGGCTGAAAAAAATACCAATAATGAAACGTTTCTCATATTTCTGGACATTTGTTTTCAGTTCAAAAATTGTTAGTGGTTTTCTATCATAGGGCTTTAGGCTTAACATAATTCGACTGGAAAAATTTCAAAATGAAAAGTTGCAAAATTTCAAAAAGGTAAACGTTTGTCACAGTTTTCTTTCTATGGTATCATTCTGTTGAAATTACATTTTACGAATATCTATAAGATAAAGTGCTAATGTAAGACACATAACCAACTTAAATATTAAACAAAAAAAAAAGTCATTCAGAACTAATCGAGCCGACTTTCCTGTGACCAACATTGAAACTTTGGCTACTTCCTCTTGTTTATGTCCTAGATTATTTCAAATATACCTTTTTAATGGTAATGTACTTTAAGTGAAAAGAAATTTATTTCCTATAATCAAAACAACATCAGATTCAATTTTTCAAAATCATTCGCGTTATATGTCAGATCAACAAATGTTATCTATGATGTACGAGCAAATTTAATATTCAAGTCTATAAGAAAAGAAAAAAAAGTAAACTTGTACAAAGCAAATCCCGCCAAGTAGAAAATTTCAAAATTAAACAAATAAAATGAATAATTTTTTTAAAAAGTTAAATACAACACTTTGCATGAGTTCGAGTTTTAAGTTAAATATATTTATGTTTGGGATAAAGTCTCTTAATCCATAAGAAATTAGTAATTTACATTTAAAGGGACCTTACTCATTCCTTAAAAATACTCATTACCCCCTCCCCGTCCCCCAAGAGTTCAGATATACATAGATGTATACATGGCAACGCTGCTCATTTTTCTAGTTTTCATGTAGAACGATGTGGAACTGTAGAATAATACTCAGAGGCCTTAGATGTTTAATTTCTTTCTTTTTTCTTTTTATCATTAAAGGTAGATCTTATTGTACACTGTATCTTACAAATGTCAAATAATGTGTACATTTCGAAATGTGATTAGGCATTTATTAAAATAAAATTTTAATTGAATACTGTGCCAAGCATAACCAACAAATACAAATGAAGTAACAGAGTCCAACTTAAAACTTAGCTATTTAGGGATAAATGTGCAATAAAAATAAATACTCTACATATGTTTAAAAGTTAATATGCAACACTTTACACCTAAAAATGTTAAATCGTTTTCAAAATAGTAGTTAAATAGAGAATTATGGAACAAAACAGTAAATTACAGATACATATAAGATAATTGTTTAAAAATTTATACATATTATAATAAAACGACTCAGAAAAACAGAATATCACTTTAAAAAAAGGTACGGGCATTGCCTAGTGAAAATAGTCCGCACCATTGCCCGTTTCACCCGAGAAATGTTAAATAATACAAAACTTTCGCAATTTGTAGAAAATAAAAAGAAAATATTTTAAAAGTAGAAAATAACTGGGCATAAAGAAACTGAGTGATTTTGAAGATAACTTTCAGTACTAGATATTTATGATCATGTCATGTAACCATTTTAATATGAAACGAAATGTTAAACCTAAATGGGATATGAATAAGAGAATTAAGCAGTAGAAAACAATAGAACACAAAATAAAACTGCATGATTATAACAAAGCGTTAAAAAGAGTCCTACAAGATATGAGATATATTTTGCATATGAAGTAAAATGTTACGGAAAAAATTGAAAGTAACAAAGACAAATATTGAAAAAAGGGAAGAGCTATAAGTTTATAATATTTCAACTAGAACTTAAATAGAGCCCAATGATATATATACTAGTGACACACCACAGACACACGTATTTTCAAAAAAAAAAAAGAAAGCAAGCAAGAAAAGAAATAAATTGCTACTAAATAACACAGAAAAAAAAACTAAGAAATTGAAAACAACTTAACATGGAATGTAATCAACCCATTGAAAATCATTTCAAATAGAGTTCCATAAGCACACATACCTCATGCACTTCTAATAACTGTGTTACACATCGCTTATAAACGTGTAATAACTACATCTTAGCCTTAAATTACAGTACGGCTCTGTGAGTGACAGTGCCGACAACATGATGATATAGTTTTAAGCTCTGTCCGCGGTGTAATTTGTGAAGTTGATGACAGCGGCAAACAGAAGACAAGAAAATGACGCACAAATAACTCGTGTTTTTCGAGTTGAGTTGCTCTGATTCCAAGGAGGTGGTTAAAGGTAACGTAGGAAGTATGCCCTCATAGCAGCAAAAAGAAGTCACATAAAATTTTGATTTTGTGAAAAAATATTTTTTTTCATTGTAATAAAACGCCTTAAATCGATTTAACTTTAGTTTTTATAAGAAATGGTAGGGCAAATGACTATAGTAATGCGCTTGGCAAAGGTTTTTTTTTCGCCCTTAATTTGGATTGTTCTTGAACTGTAATGATTCAGTTATATCGTATTTAATCTTTATAAGACCAAATTTCTCAACTTTAGCTCAAATATATGATTTTGTGTAGTATTTGTCTCCTCGTGAATAGTAGAGATGTGTCTTTCATGAACGAGTGGGTCAAAAAGAACGAATCCTTAAAATGCATAGATCCGTTCGTTCACTTAAAAAATGAACGACCGTTCTTTTGAACGATGAGCAGTTTGGAATATTGTATTGATGCACTTGTAATAAAACCTCATTTGGTGAATTCCAGCGATAACGGAAGGACAGTTTGAACAAAAGAATCGATGTATTTTTGTCTCTGAGTTCATCAAAATACACATTTGTTTAAAAAACTGATGCATAGACTTTTATACACATCCTGGTAAGTTGCTAAAAACGCCAAAGCCAGGAATTTTTGTTAGTAACTTTTTTTTTAAATTCAAATTTTAAAAACGGTAACGGAAGGACATTTTTGGGACATGATTTTCACGCTATCATGCTCTCCCCAAAAGTTCAGCCAAACTATAAAAGTTAACATTCTACATAAATTAGGGCACATACAAGAGTGTTTAATCATTACAATTTCAGCTCTACTTAAAAAAAAATATTATTTTAAGCTCATAAATTATGTATTTGTTAAGGGTAACGGCAGGAGAAGAAGTCGAAAGCAATTAAACTTGGTAAATTTCAACTTGCAAAAATTTAATCAGCTGATTCAGCAGTCTTAAACAATGATATCGAATGCCAGAATCATCTGTTACAATTCTGAATTCTTAAAATACTCAATTTTATCAAAATCCATAGAACATTTATCTTCTTTCTCAGGGAACACAAAGATCATTCTACATTATTATGCATTCTCAAATAATATATTTCTGTGTCTTCATCTTCTATATGAAGTACCTGTCCAACGTTGCTCTTGGATAATTTTATTCCCTTCCATTCAACTGATAAAACTTGTCCAAACGTTAATGAATCCTTTGGCATATTCTCATGACTTGGTGTTTTTGATTCAGCTGTATCTCCATTTTTAACATTATTTAGAACTTTCAATCTGTTCACTTTGAAGTGAAATCTCCCTCGATTTGTTGGACTACTCACTCTATCCAATAACATAACTTGTTACTGTTGAGAATATTAAATGATTATCATGCCGTGGATCGAAAACACATTTATTAATGTTGAAGAAACTATCTACATAAACAGTGACAAAATATGTAATACTTAATAACCAAAGAACCTAAGCAGAGTAAGCACATAGACTATTTATAGTTTTAGTCCAGGATTAGTAAGTTAACCAATTAATATGCTTCTAATGTAAAACAACCAATGAGAAATAAATAAAATATAGACAAAAGAAAAGGATTAACTTAAGAAAATTGAGGACCTCAGAGAGAGCTTCAAGTAAGCCTTGACCAATAGCAAAACGTTATTAATCCAAGTTTGCTTTAACCAATTAAAGTGCGATTATAGATATTTCAACAGTTATCGGGTTAAAATAGTACATGTGAGAATGATGAATATTACTTTATCTTTTTGAAAGTTGTTTTTGAACTTACTGATCCTTTCGCAATACGCTTGACGGTTAAACCAATACTCTCAACAATAATTTCCTGTGACTTGTGGCAACAAATTGGAAAGCAGTTTCAATACTGTTTTGTTCGAATATAAATACCACATACAATAGAAGAAATAAAATCACGAAAGATTTTTTTTAATCAATATTTTTTTTAAATGAAAGCACACATTCGTTTCTATACAGAGTAGGTTTTTGTTGAACTAACTGGAGATGTAGTACTTTGGTAACGGAAGGACATCAAATTGTCACCTCAGAAATAAACCTATTACATGGTTGAAAAAAAAACAAGAAATTTTGAATTACTTAACAAAAAGTTTAACAAGACATTCAAAAGATAAAAGTTAACCGAAATATTATATTATGATATTTCCTGGAATTCACCATTAAAAAAAAAAATACATTCGTGTTCAAATTTTTAACAATCAATCAATCTCAAATTTCTTTTTTCTCAGTGCAGCACACTATATTCATTTAAACCTTTTTAATTTTTGCTCATTCACTATTTTTCTTTAATCGTTGCAGTTCATTTGCAATTTTCCAATGTATCCATTAGTAATATTTTGTGTGACTTGTTGGAGCTACTCCTAACATGTTTAGACATTCAACTTCCTGTCCCACGTACCTGCTAAAATCCTTCTCACACTGTCGCCAAAATTCTTTCTAAAACTAACTTTCTTTTTGTCTTCTAAAAGATTTTCTTATCTACTACCATCTATATTGATTTGGCTTTATTTTTAAATTGCTTGGAGACTTCCATGTTGCTTATTTTACAGTCAATATCCAGTAATTTTTAATAAGCATTATTATTGTCTAATTTCTTCCCACATTTAAAAAGTGTTGCGTGTCCCCCCCCCCCCCCCATTGGTACTGTGGTATTATTTTGATGCTGTCTAATATTTTTAGGCGAGTTTTTTTTTTTTTTAATTAAGTTATCCAACTGCGGTACCGATATATTTGTTGTTACCTTTTTCCGTTATGCATGGTCTATAGGTAGTAATAGATGTATATATACAGTGCGGTAGCTGAAAAAATTGAATAGCTTAATTTTCTGACATGCTGAAATGGAACCTGCGATTTTTGGAATGGAAAACATATCTTACAAAATGAACTGTAATTGACTTTTCATCTAAACCTGAATAAAATTTTCTGATTCATTTTTCCTAGGCATATTTTCTTACTTTTAAATGATTTTAGTTATTGTTCCTTCAAAAAATATTACTAGTCTTATGAAACATTTCGAATGTACTTGAGTATGTCTTGCAGCGAGATCACCTGCAACTTTTTCTTTAATGAACGAATTCGTTCAAATGAACGAGTTAAATGAACGGATCAAAAGAATGAACGAGCCTCTAATGAACGGAACATTAAAAGAAAACCTCTAGTGAATAGTCGATCATTACTGAAAAATACGGTTTTAACAATCGGCGACAAATATCATGTTTATTAAAATTAGATGCAAATGAAAAATACAATACATACCCCTATTTTAGTAAAAAATAACTAAATTGGATTAAAAATTTCCCAATAAAAGAACAGAAACAAACAATCAGAACAAAACACATTCGAAATAAAATGTTCAGATGAGCATCATCATGTCTACTGATGCCACCCCGAAAAAATGAGTAACAAAAATTAGTGGCTAAAAACAACAATAAATAACAGAATTAAGAGAACAGAAAATATCAAAACCTAGAATAAAACTTTTATTTAAGAGAGATCATTCTAAACATATTTACTGATACCACACCGTGGAAAATAACGGATAAAAAATAGTCACTACTTTCTTATTCATCTGCTCTTAACTCCAATCTTCTTTCACTCACGAGCTCTTCAAAGTGCTCCCAACGCTCCCAACGCCACATGCTGAAAATGGCTGTAGTTAAATAAACGAGAGTCTAGCGACGTTATTGTGCATATTGATTCTCCCTTCCCTTAAGACGATTTACTCTCCCCGAGAACGCGACTTGATGTTCTTCAAGCCTTAAAGGGGTAGCATAATTTGCTCAGCTCAGACTGAACAAAACTTTGCAAATCCCTTGAAATATTCTTAGCAAATAAAGGAAGTCGCGTTCCGGGGAAAAAAAAAAAACTCTAGCTTAAACATGGCGCTCTTGTCGTTGCCTAACAGCATTCGAGATACGAGTTTGAGTGCAGACGATTCCACACTAACCCGCCAGGAATATGACGTCTCTTACTGACTCCGTTCAATGGTTCGGAGATTTCATGGAAAGAGTCTTTAGTTTGTGTTAGAAGCTGTCTAATTTCTTAGAGTTGCCTTCAAATTCTCAGACTTTAATTACTATTTTCGCCGTGATATATACAACTGTCTCCTCTGGATTTATTTCGTAAGTTGTATATTATTCGATAGCATTTATACAAAAGCCTGGAAGAAGTATTTAAAAGACTAAAAGCATGTATTACTATTTTTTCACGATGTGTAACATTAAAAATAATTTGATGATTTTTTTTAAAAATCAAATACAGTCGCACAAGTTAATAGCGGACTTATGGCTATAAATTTAAAGCTTCTATTCCTTTTTACGTTTTACTGTGTATTATTTATTTTTATTTATTTATTTATTTTTGATTAAAATACGGTTATAACAACATTTTTATTTGGTTCTTAAGACTTGGCTATGAGCGAGTAAGACTATATTAAATTTTCGTGCATTGCTAAGTTTTTCAACGAAATTTATGTAATGTGTCAACAAACAAATTCTGTAATATAAAATAAAAATGCTTAATACTTTATTTTAAAAAAAATATAATACAACAAAAGGTTATTAACTTAGTTGAAAAGTGAAAAAGCACTCACTAGAAATTTGTTTGATGCATTATGTAAAAAATGATAATGTTCGTTGTTTGAAGCAGTATAGATATATTTCTCTGAAAGTAAAGAAATCCAAACTTTTATTGAACCTGGTCCGTTCAATCAGATAAAATAAAAAGACTTGGATGCCCTAAACCAGACAATTTAAATTAAAAAAAAAAATTCGCTGCTTTATGGCTATAACTGACAGCAAATAGCGATTTTTAAACAATACATAACGGCGAGTGAAGATTTGTTTATATGAAGATTTGATCAGACTATAAATTACGAGCACATAACATGATAAATGACATTAATTTGGATATGGGTTTTAACAGCTCTCCCGTGAAGAGAGAAAAAAAAATCCTAAGTAGTGATTTTCGGAGTTTCATAGCTCAATTTCAGTCGCAGATGACAAACTTTTTTAAAAATATTATTTAGGATGCTAATGCGTAGAGAATAATTTTAACAGGGTTACGAGCAGTACAAAAGTATAGATTATCTTATGATAGAAATGCCTTTATTGAATCTAACACCACGAATTCTAATTTCTAACAGGATTTAAAGTGTTTTTGTTTCAGAAACTAGTGCCTTACAGGGACGGACTGGCCCTAAAATTTTTATGTGGAAAAATTTTTTACCGGCCCTACTCACAAAATCAAATCCACCAATAAATACAACAATGAATTAAATACAAACCGATCAATAGCAAAAAAAATGCTTTAAAAGCAATGGTGTACAGATTTCAAAAATGGGGAACGAAAAAGTAACATATTCCCCATTTTCACTATTAATTCAAACACTTGATTGTTTCCTCCCTTCGTAACAAGATACGGCAATAGTTTGGCAAGGAAAGAGTGACCACTGGAAGAGGATATAACCAGCTATCAACATCCTCTCCTCCCCCAATTACAGTTCAGACTGACTCTAAAAACACGAGAACGGCCCAGGGTCTTAGAACTGCCGGCCCAGCAAAAATATTTTTTTTTCGAAATAAAATTGAAGAAAACGGTACGTACAGGTTGAAAAAAAGAAAACGGCCCAAGTTAGGTACGGCCCATGTGGAATTTTCCACATCTTCCACATGGCCAGTCCGCCCCTGTGCCTAACTTTAATGGCGAAGAAATTTGCATTGGGCCATTGTAAAAATTTATCCTTCTCCCCATATCAATTCTTGGTTATAGTCTTATTGAACCAAATAACTCAGCATAATATAGTTAAATGCTAAAGACCCCATCACCTTACGCAAGCTAGATGAGACTATTTGCTCTGATCTCGTAGAACGATGGAAATTTAGAAAATTCTAGTTTAAAACGCTGAAAATCGTAGGAAAGGAGGGGAAATCAACAATATATGCTGCCAAATGAATGGAATTAAAAAGAATCAAGTTGGGGGGAAGTATAAAGCACTGAAATACATAAATATATCAATACTTGATTATATTCTTATTGAATCGACTAATCAGTCTAATATAGTTAAATGTTAAAACACGCCACCTCTTTACGCAAGCTAGAAGAGACTATTTTCTCTGATCTGATGAAATTATGGAAATTAGAAAATTTCTAAAGTTTGACGTGCTAAAAAACGTAGAAAATTAAAGAAAATCAACAATGCATGTGACCAAATGTATGGAATTAAAATCGATCAATTTGGTGAGAAGTATAAAAAATTGAAACGCATAAACATCACAGTAGGTTCAAAAAGAGTGATCATTACGGATAACTTAGCTTACGATTTTTAATCTGATTTATTATAAATTATTCATAAATCTAAAATGAATCCACGACTTCCAACTTTCCAATGCAATTCTCAGTTTGCCAATACAAAATAGCACCATTTTTCATCTGCGAGTTTTTTAAAGGTTCATTTTATTTTTTAGGACTCACCACCTCAGCCTTAAAAAATTAAATATCTCGATGACCACATAAAAGCACTGCAAGTTCCTCTTAACGATACACGTCCGTTTTCAACATTAAATGCTAGAAGAAAAAAACGATTCAAGTCTGTGAATTATTAAGAAATCCGGGCTCAATTTTAAAGTAATTATTACACTACGTGACATTTCATGTGTTTTGAGGAAATGGCAAGGGTCTTATCACGTAAGTACTGCAGCATCTAAGACCACGATGGATAATTTCTTCTAAAAAGTCATTACATAAGACGGGCTGCTTCTTTTACGACTCTAAGAAGAAGAAATAAACAGAAATATCAGTTTTTTACATCCCTTCAACAACTGGGATTCTCTAACAACTGATGGCTTTGAAATGTTTCTCACGTAAGATAAGCTGAAAAAAAAAAGATTGAAATTTAGCTAATCTTAACTTAATAATGGTGGGGGAAATCTGCATTTCAATTGCATCAACAGTTTTTTCTTTGGTATTTTTTGGAAAGTTTGCTTTCTTCAGAACCTGTTTCTATTAGCAAATGGCTTTGGTAACTTTGAGGTTGAGTTTATAGTCTAGGGTAAGTACCTCATAAGAGTAGAAGTAGTTTTCTTTTTTAAAAAAATCGTTTCTTTTAACGATTTATGTTTAAATGGAAAATGATGAAAGAATAAAACAGGAACGAACTAAAATACTGTGAACTGTACTCGCTTCTGTCGTTATGTTTAGGTTATGAAAAAATAACTCTACAATTCTACCGAACGTATTTTGTTGTACATTAACTCTTTCTGCTTTCAACTTACTGATTAAGCAAAATTTTCGAAACTGCCGAAGATAGTTCAACTAGAATAATTTCCTAGCGTGTATCCTAACAATCTGTTGACAAAAATAAGCTAAAACCTGTTTGAATAAGAAAACACAAGTTGCTTATTTCATTAGTTTACCTCAAACAAAATAACTTATTCGACTAGTAAAAGAAACAAATTTTAACTTGACAAGTGAAATTTAGGTCAAAAAAGGATTCCTATTTGTTATCCCCTTTTAAATCTGTTTTTTGACAAACAACAATCATAGAACAGTAAGAGATTTTTTCTAATAATTTTTAACGAAAGTAATTTGAGGAATAGAACATACACTTACTGAACTAAGATCAGGTGGATTTAGTTACTGTGTCTGTCTACCAAAAAAGCCAACAGGCTGGGTGGGTTGTAACTAAGCCACTATGTTTCAAAGGGTTATCACGTTTTCAGAGATTGAAGACATTTTTGAATCGTCAGAAGATAAAATAGGTTCATATTGATTGATCCAAACCAACACCAAAGTACAACGTCTAAAATGTCAGCCTCTAATGAAGTCAATTCATGCAAAAAAAGAAGCAGTGTACTACAATGTTTGCATATAAGAGCGGATGCAACAAATTAAAAATACTTATTGCTTCGCTTGGATACAAACTTGCACAAAAATGCTTCTTTGTCACGACAGTAGTCGACGGGAGTTTGACTTATTTTATTGACAACGTACTATTTTTTCAACTCATGAAAAAATTAATGAAATGTATTACTCAATGCAAGCTTGAAACAGGTCAATTCATCGTAGTCTTAATTCTTGGCAATACAAGTTTCTCCCCCCCTCCCCCCCGCATTAGTTCTTCGTGGTCTCCATTCATCGTGGCATAAATTCGGTCGATTAATTCATAGTGATCTTTATCGGTCGCAAAAATACTTTATCACAAATCAATTCATGGCGATCTGAATTATTTGCATTTTTCAAATAAATGGGAAATTTCTATCATTTCTTTGCGTCTTAAATGTTTTCTAATTTACAATTTTTATCAATTATAATTAATATTACTAAAAACGTATAATGTAATTGCATTTATGTGATAAAACCTTTTAAATTGCAATAACATGCAAAACATCAAGTCATCATTGGTTGCAAAGACATAGATGAATTTGTACCGCATTGAATAGGGGCTCTATTCCACAAAAAATATTACTAGTATTCCGCTTCAATTGGACGTCATAACTACTCCATGGACCATCTCCGCTTGCAAAATATCTATATGGACTGTCTTAGGAAGGAGCTACGACGCCATTCCAAAACATAATGCTACGTCCCCCCCCCCCCCCATAGAATAGGCGTTATAATATTTAATTCATTGTATTTAAGTTTCAATGCATTAATGAGGAAATAGCAGAGATCGTGTTAAACTAATGCTTAAATTATTTCACATTGATTTTGAATAAACATTTCATTGCGAGTGAACTTTTAGTGACGCATTTTGATCAAGCAAATATCATAAGAGAAATTTTTTTTTTTTCAAAACTTATATTTAAATGATCTTCTTTCTTTACTAATAATAAAGCTGAATGTCTGTCCGGAGGATGTCTGTGACGCACATAGCACCTAGACCGTTCGGCCGAATTTCATGAAATTTGGCACAAAGTTAGTTTGTAGCATGGGGGTGTGCACCTCGAAGCGATTTTTCGAAATTGCGATGTTGTTATTTTTCTATTCCAATTTTAAGAACAAAAATATCATAAGATGGACGAGTACATTACGAAACCATGTTACGTGGAACCGTAACATGGGCACAAGCCAGTTGGCGAGATACGAAATTATCATAACGTGGAACCGTAACATGGGTACAAACCAATTGGCGAGAAAATTCACCATACATTATTTGTAAATATACAGGCGAACCAAAAGACCTTTTAATTTTTCTATTACGGGCAAAGCCGTGCGGGTACCACTAGTAAAGAATAAAATCTCAAAACTGGAGGCTTAAATATTATACTAATTGCTTAAAAAGAAATATTTGCCTAAGCTTTGCTGAAGCAAACGTAAGTACGCAATGGTATAATTTTCTGCGATGAAATAAAAAAAGGGGGGGATGAGTTTTCAGAAAAACTAAAATTAATTAAAATCGATTCGGGTTCGGCCACATCAAAATCTATCTAAATGAACCTCTGTAATAATTAAGCAAACCAATTTACTAAACAACTAGAATAAAACAGGACAGATCATTTTAATGAGGCTGACAGAAGAAAATAACAATCAAGAGCGGATTGCTTTAAGGCACATAAGAGGCATTGTCAGAATCTTCTTTTTTCGCTGTAAATGGCTCTGGCGAAATCAGCATTGATTGAGAAAAAGTTAAGTATTAAGGAGCTATGTCACATTTTCTCGTGTACATTTCCCGGTTTAAAAAAAAAAGCATTAGAAACAGCCTCTTAAACAGCTTTCACTAAATAACTCTTGACACAGAAAGTGATTGCCTGCATCTTATAAAGTGATTGCCTGCATCTTATAAACTGTTTGATTTAAAGAGTACTATCACATGAACTATACAGGGTGAGTCTAAGTTCTTGTGCAAAACTTTAAGGGCTGTAGAGGGGGGAATAAGAAGCAAGAATCGTGCAGGAACATATGGTCGCAAATGCAATGCTGACGCACTTCATGCACGCAATGCCAGAAACTGATGACTGGGAAACATATTACAAATTTACTGCACAAAGGCGATAATAAGCAACATTTCAGTTTTTAAGATAGGCTCTAGTACACGCGTTGCAAAAAAGGCGCAGCAATCGATAAAAGTTTGCGGCCCGTCATTTAGAAGGGTCAGGGGGTCAATTCCCCTCCGACTATCTGAAATTAATGTAGAGTAAGCGCCGCTTAATGTGATCACGGTTAATGTTATCATTCGCTTAATGTTATCAGAATCACGAAGTCCCGGAACATTTGTATAGTAACACGTGTTAAAGAAGTTGGATATTTTAATCAGTGTCTTCCTTTATTGTTATCACTTTTTCATAAACTTTCAATTTTTCCCCTTTTTTGCTCTTCAATCAAAAAAAATACAAAGGCAAACCCTGACAAGTAACTTCCAGAGAAACAAGTTATCTTTTTATCAGTAAAGTAGAATTTTTCTACCTGCTCAGTTACAGTAAAAAGTTTACTCTAAACGGTCAAGCATTTTAGCCATGGAGAAAAAGTGCGATAATTTTACTGACGTGACTCTCTACACTGTTGAAAAACTAAAACATTGACTAAGTGCTGCAGCTGAACAAAAGTAATATACACGATCTGCTCGGAATGTAATGTCAGTTAATCGATTACAAGACATTTTTTGATTAAAAGGATAAAATACATACACAAAGGTTTCAAAACGGAATCCTTCTGAGTCAATATATTGCCCCCAGCGAGATTTACGGACACTGAAGGAATAACAGCCTTTTCCGGAGTGTCCTTTCAGCCTCGGTTCAAATCCTTTGAATTTGAAAAACACTCCAAAGTGATGTACTTGCAGCGTCAGAACTGTAGAGCAGCAATGTAATAAATAATTATATCAAATTTGTAAAGCAAATCGAATTTGCATTCAGTACTACTTAAATAGCTTATAACTTATTTGTTATGCTTTTTTATAATGCATTTTTAAATTACAAATGATTTAATTTCATCCACGAAGACGTTAATAGTTGACATCTTTTGAAACCTGCAAATTATCATTCTGTAACTGCTGCACCCCCCCCCCTCTCTCTCTGTTATATAAATATATATATCATTCAGATTCGGGTCAAATACCCAACCAATAACAAGGAGTTGGAATGAGATGTGATCTCTCAAATTATGATTTCTCTAAAACATCACCTTGCAAGATATTTATTAGCAATGGAGATGACGTCAGCGAGATGCAGCTATCGAAAAATTTATTGACAGAAATCCCTAGGTGAATGTTATAGTGCGAGTCGTATGTAGGGTATTACTTGCTTTATTTAAATTTACGACTTTCTCTCTCCATAAAACAGTTGCATAACATCGCGATGTGCTTCAAAATGTCTGACGATTAGCGAGAGTCGTTCATTTCAAACACAGCCATTGCGAAACAACCTAACAGCACGAAAAAAGCTTGTTTCATTTTTCTTGTGCGGACACTGGTACTTAAAATAACAGGCATACTTATTTGTATTTTTCTGAACCCCGTTTCTAAGAGTGCTTGACTTCAATAAGCAAATGTGCAGCTCTATACACTAGGGTGGATCGAAAAAAATGAAATTTTGAATCTTAATTTGGAATACCTACCAAAAGCTGTGCATGTGTAAGATGAATACACATGTAAAATATTATCAAGTTTGAAAAACTTCTTGAGGGTCCTACCAAGGCTTGAATTTCTCCAAAAATAGGAAAAAAGGTCAATTTTTCAACATTTTTATGAAAAGAATAAGGTTCAAAATTTTTGTTCTAATACCATTAAAATGTTTCTTTTTAACATGCTTTTCATGTATCTTCAAAATTATTTACATTCCTTGCAGTATTAGGTGCGCACACAAGTTCGTAAAATTTCGTGGAATTTCCAAAAACTGACTTTTTTAAGCTTTTTTGCACATTGCAATATTTTTTCTTTTAAAGTCCTTTTTTTTCTTTTGTCAATGACTGTGCAAAATGCAGTTTTAAATGGAAATGAAATTATACTTCATTACATTAACAGCTCAGCACCTAGGATAAGGAGCGTAATTGCTTCAAACTGGACCAGTAGTAAATTGTCGCACCTGTCCAGCAATTTACCTATTGGTCCTGCGAAAATTCACATGGACCAACAGTTTCACCATTAAGTAATGTGAACAGGTGACGCAAAGGCTGCTCGCATGCAGTTCGCAGATTAATCATGGAACAGGATGTCCAATTTTATTCTCTGTGGCCGCAATTGCACCGTTCTTTTTTCTGGTATTCGTGGCCATGCCATCACAGCCAAAAACTAAAAGATCCTTAAGGCTTAAACAAATTTTCAGTTCAAAAATCACATTGCTGTCGCGACATGTTTCCCCGTCCCAGAAGCTGGCGTCACATGACCCAAATAAAGAGAATTGGATTTTTCAACCATGGATTCTTCGCTTATGGTTCTTATATGGTATCTGTCTCCAACCATTTCTTTTTGTCATAGTTTTGTCTTTTCGGCTATCGAAAAATGTACTTTTCAAACCCTTTCACTTCTAGTTTGCAGATTTTGAAGAGAAGCAATTACTTCGTCTGTGACACCTGTGACACTTCTGTCGCTGTCTTAGAATTTTATTCCTATCAACGACTTTAGAGCGATAATTATTTGACACAGTACCAAAATCCTATAATGTTTCTGAAGCAATTGCTGCAGCACATCGCACATCTGTCAGAAATGCTGTACTGGTAGTACACTGTTGATAGCGTTGGCAGAGAGAGCCTCATTTGTTCCACTTTTGAAGTGACATCAACACCAAAAGATGTTGATGAGTCTGTTGACGGGAGTATAGCCGTTGCAAATTTTTCTTCTTCTGAAATTGAAACAAAACTTTGCTGTTCCTCATCAGTGTTTTTACCGCATCTCGTTACGTAAGTGAAAATCTGAAAAAAAATATTGATCCTGTCATTCAACGAAATGCCTATTTTTGCCACCCGAAAAAAAATATTTTAACAGTGATCACTGATGAACGAAAGTACATCAGAGAACTGGGTTTGCGAAGATTTTGAAGGCCAGACAAGTGGCTTCTGTTCATGAAGAAATAAGAGAATTCTATAATTCAAAGATTAACCTTAATGCATCAGACTACTATGATATTATCAACCGGCAAGAATGTGCAATAACTGCCACCCCTCTCCTATTTTAGCTGGAATATCTATCTAATTAAAATATTTAACAATAGATTAAAAACACCAACGAAAATTTTGCGTTCGTTTGGTTCCCCTGTCACACGCAGGTGGTGGAACGCTGTGCTAATATGGTGACAGAAGCTTCTTTGTTTCTGATTAGTCAATCAGCAAAAGATGGCTTCATATGGGCAAAAATCAAACCTCGAAATATCATGTCGTCGTTTGAATCAAAAAATGATTCCAAAGAGGTTTCATGAATGGATGTGACGAACTAACTATTTTATGCGGCTTTAACTAACTGATACTTTTCAAGTCCCTCATTTTGTGAAATATTGATGTTTATATGTCAGAGCGACAGTTTGTGAGTAAATATACATTCTTTGTAACCAATGCACTTCTCTCTATGTTTCTTTAGTTAATACAACTAAATCATTTTGATAGTTTACTTCGAATGTAAAATGAATAATACATTTATACTTAATACATGTGGCACGGCAGATGGAAAAGGTATTAGAATGGAACTCGAAATGCAGCCATTTCGTTTTATTGGATTCTGGGCTGTTAATGCAATCAAGTTTAAATTATCTTCCGTTTAAAACTGCATTCTGTACAGGCGTTGTAAAAAAGAAAACTTGAGTTTAAAAGAAGAAGTATTGCAATGTGCAAAAAAGCTTAAAAAAAGTCAGTTTTTGGTTAATTTCGCGAAACTTAACGGCTTATGTGCGAACTTAATGGTGCAAAAACTGCAAATAATTTGAAAGATACATGAAAAGAGTGTTCAAAGGAAGCATTTTAACCGTACTACAACAAAACTTTTAAACTCTAGTATTTTCATAAAAATTTTGGAAAATTGACCTTTTTTTCTATTTTTGGAGAAATTCAAACCTTGGTAGGACCCTCAAAGAGTTGTTCAAACTTGATAATATTTTATATGTGTTTTGTGCTTACACATGCACAGCTTTTGGCAGGTATTCCAAATTAAGATTCAAAATTTTGTTTTTTTCGATCCACCCTACTATACACCCTCCTTATAAAAGTGTTTGACGCCAAGACTCGTATTTATGGGGAGAGAAAAAATTAATAGAAACAGTTCTTTACTGCAAAGTTTGTATTGGACCAAATACATTGCAATACACCAAATACTGCAAAGTACTTTATGTTGACCATAAAATGTACAAAACCAAATACTAAAAAACAAAAATCATTCCAGTACAAAAGTTATAAATTGCAAAAGTATTACTAATTTTACTTCAATACTTTAAAAGGTTTATTTCGAGATGAAATACATTTAAGTTACGATATTACGTTGGAAATAACATGTTTTTCTCTGCTGAGCAGAAAGAAATTAATTTAAAGAAAAAACACTACAGGAAAGGGAAGCAAACATTGAAATCTCAAAATTTTATTTGTATTAGAACTATTATCGTTTGAGACTTTCTTTGGCTCGAAAAATTAATTTTCAGAATTAAAAAGGGTACCAAATGTGCACTATTTAATCAATCAATCAGTTTTCAACTGCAATGAAAATTTTAGAAAGAAATAAATATTATTTTTACTCATTTAACTAATTCATTTTTTTTTATAATTTCTTGTTCGAAAAGTCTAAAATTGTGTTCAGTGTTAATTAATTAATTTATTTATTTATTTATTGAGCAAAAGTTTCTTGCGTTATTGTTTTCTTAAATAAGAGCTTTAAATTTGCTCAATAGATCACAATGTTAAACATTTATTTAACTGCTCCAAACAGCCAATTAAAAAAAGTAACTTGACACTGAAATTTTACGGAAAGTTCTTTCATTTATTTATTTATTATTTTTTTTAATTGTGAAATTTTCTGAGATAATGAAAAATTAGTTATAATTCTTCGGCTGTAGAGCATGAAAATTCTAACCAACACACGACTGTCATCTAAAAGTTTACTTTCAACTTTCATAACTCCCCTTCGTCTATTAACAAAATGATTGCGTTTATTTATTATTTTTTTTTCAATTAATTTGCTTTACTTCTGCTAGAAGTAAGCCTACTTTAATGTTTTTACTTATTTCAAACTTTTTCTACACTTTTCACTTTTTTTTCTTTTTTGGAAAGTATGCTGAATATTTATAGAAAAATGATTCCAAATCTAAAAAAAATAGTTTGAATTTTGAGATCTCGAATATGTATTATATTTTTCGCAATCAGGAGTCGTGATAGTACCCTACTCGCTGAGTTTTTGTTTCTACAAATGGTGTTTTCACCACAAACATTATTTGACTTGAAGACGTCGAAATTCAAATGAATACCAGAGGCAGGATGGTGGGTGTTATGTGCAGGATGCTGGATACTGTTTTCGCATAAATGGATTGTGTAAAGTCGAGAAAGTCGTTTATAAATAATTTGATTTCGAGGCACATGGAAGCCTGCATAATAAGCATATAAACGTAAAATTAAAAAACGGAAGTCATTCAACAGTCAAGTGAAAACAATAAGCAATTCATGATTGTTCAAAAAATAAATTGCAAGTCTTTGCAATTTTGAGAAATAAACATTTTGAAATTCGTGATTTTCTGAAAAGATGCGAAATAAAAGAAAATTCTCCGGCTGTCTGGCACAAAAAAAAATAAAAAAAAAATCCATAACTAGCATTCATAAAAGTCAGTTGTGTTTCACTATTTTAAAGCCATAAATTATTCGAACGAGTCCATTTTCGAATTGTGCTTTGACAAATCAGAGTGGAAAAGCGAATAGGAAACTGTTTAGAAACCCATCGACCTCCCCATTATTTGAACACGAGTCCCTGTTAAAAGCTGCCTCCTTCCGACAAAACCCAATCTAATATATCCCGCTCATAATGGAAATCGTAATGGCTCATAATGGGGATAGCGTATAAACATAATCAAACAAGCCTCAGTCATGTTGATATTGCAGTTAAATTTACCCAAGTGATCCAAATAAATGCACTCGGACAGTTTAAATTGCAATAAAGGGGATTAAGCTAGATTCATATACAATTATTTAATTATCAACAGAATTGAAGAATTATTGTGGACAACCTGCATTAGTAGTTACTGATGCTAAAAACAAAGATTTTTAATTGTAAGTAATGGCTTAGAAACTTGATGCTAAACCACAAATTGCTATAATATTTCCGGCACGGAATTTGAGGTTAACAAGAAATCCAGTTTACGTTGCATAAAGTTGTAAGATTATTTCGGATTTTTACACTCCGAAGATATTATCTACGTAATATACATCTACCTAAGAGTCACACTAACGTGTCCGAAAATTGTTATTTACAAATTACAGTTGACTCTCTGTTTAACGACGCTCTATTTAACGACTTTCTCTGCTTAAAGACGACTTTTCACATTCTCGGATGCTCCACTGTAGTTTTAGAAGGATTCTATTTAAGGACGCATTCTACTTAATTAATCTATTTAATTTTTTGTGGTCCCTTGAAAGTCATTAAATAGAGATCCTACTGTATTACTGCATTGCATATAAAATCTTATTCCACATTAAACTATACATTGTAATTCTGTTAAAAAATAATAATAATCCTTTACATTTATTTACCAGTGTTTTAAGAGCACGAGTTTCAACCTTCGCATACAGTAAACAAACGTATTTACGCTTTTCTGTGAAGTATTGAAAATATGACTTACGTTAGTCTTGCTTTGAGATACAACGCGTCAAGTTTTACGATCAATCTTTTTGATAAAAAGACAATATACCCCCATCATACCATGACCGAACAATTTACTAGTTTTAGAATGAAAAGGACGTAACGGTTGAAAGTTACAAAACCTTTTATAAACATTCCAATGATGTTGAATCTTTACTTTAAAAATCTGTTAATCACGCAACAATTCACCAATAGTTCAAGATTCTTGCGTAAATAAAATAAAATACTTCTTCTTTACTAATAATAAAGCAGTAAGTCTCTCTGTCCGGAGGATGTCTGTAGGATGTCTGTAGGATGTCCGTAGGATGTCTGTGACGCGCATAGCGCTTAAACCGTTCGGCCGATTTTCATGAAATTTGGCACAAAGTTAGTATGTAGCATGGGGGTGTGCACCTCGAAGCGATTTTTCGAAAATTCGATGTGGTTCTTTTTTTATTCAAATTTTAAGAAAAAAAAAACTATCATAAATTACGAAATTATCATAACGTGGAATCGTAACATGGGCACAAGCCAATTGGCGAGATACGAAATTATCATAACGTGGAACTGTAACGTCGGTACAAGCCAATTGGCGAGAAAATTCACCATACATCATTTGTAAATATACAAGCGAACCAAAAGACCTTTAATTTTTCTATTACGGGCGAAGCCGTGCGGGTGCCACTAGTAACAAATAATGGAGGATGAATTTCTCGCCAATTGGCTATGTTAAATGGCTCGCCCATGGCTTATAACGGTTCCACGTTATGATGATTTCGTAATTTGCTATTCCACGTTGTGATCATTTACTCGGAAAAAGTTTCTTAAAATTAGGATATAAAAAGAACAAAATCGAATTTTCGAAAAATCGCTTCGAGGTGCACACCCCCATGCTACATACTAACTTAGTGCCAAATTTCATGAAAATCGGCGAACGGTTTAGTCGCTATGCGCGTCACAAACATCCTACAGACATCCAGACATCCTCCGGACTGAGAGACTTTCAGCTTTATTATTAGTAACTAGTGGCACCCGCACGGCTTCGCCCGTAATAGAAAAATTAAAGGTCTTTTGGTTCGCTTGTATATTTACAAATGATGTATGGTGAATTTTCTCGCCAACTGGCTTGTACCGACGTTACAGTTCCACGTTATGATAATTTCGTATCTCGCCAATTGGCTTGTGCCCATGTTACGGTTCCACGTTATGATAATTTCGTAATTTATGATAGTTTTTTTTTTCTTAAAATTTGAATAAAAAAAGAACCACATCGAATTTTCGAAAAATCGCTTCGAGGTGCACACCCCCACGCTACATACTAACTTTGTGCCAAATTTCATGAAAATCGGCCGAACGGTTTAAGCGCTATGCGCGTCACAGACATCCTACGGACATCCTACAGACATCCTACAGACATCCTCCGGACAGAGAGACTTACTGCTTTATTATTAGTAAAGACTAGTGGTACCCGCACGGCTTCGCCCGTAATAGCAAATTAAAAGGTCTTTTGGTTCGCCTGTATATTTACAAATGATGTGTAGTGAATTTTCTCGCCAATTGGCTTGTGCCCACGTTACGGTTCCACGTTATGATAATTTCGTATCTCGCCAATTGGCTTGTGCCCGTGTTACGGTTCCACGTTATGATAATTTCGTAATTTATTCGTTCATCTTATGATATTTTTGTTTCTTAAAATTGGAATAGAAAAAGAACAAAATCGAATTTTCGAAAAATCGCTTCGAGGTGCACACCCCCATGCTACATACTAACTTTGTGCCAAATTTCATGAAAATCGGCCGAACGGTCTAGGCGCTATGCGCGTCACAGACATCCTACAGATATCCTACAGACATCCAGACATCCAGACATCCTCCGGACAGAGAGACTTCCAGCTTTATTATTAGTAAAGAAAAAGAAAAGAAAAGAAGAAAGATAAAGAAGTAAAGAAAAGAAAGATAATTTTCAGAACAAATTCTCTCCCATTTTATTAAATTTCTGTGAAAAATGGGCTTAAAATTGGAATAGAAAAAGAACAAAATCGAATTTTCGAAAAATCGCTTCGAGGTGCACACCCCCATGCTACAAACTAACTTTGTGCTAAATTTCGTTAAAATCGGCCGAACGGTCTAGGCGCAATGCGCGTCACAGACATCCTAGAGACGTCCAGACATCCTCCGGACAGAGAGACTTTCAGTTTTATTATTAGTAAAGAAGATAAAGATAAAGAAGAAAAGAAAAGAAGAAAGATAAAGAAGTAAAGAAAAGAAAGATAATTTTCAGAACAAATTCTTTCCCATTTTATTAAATTTCTGTGAAAAATGGGCTTAAAATTGGAATAGAAAAAGAACCACATCGAATTTTCGAAAAATCGCTTCGAGGTGCACACCCCCATGCTACATACTAACTTCGTGCCAAATTTCATGAAAATCGGCCGAACGGTTTAGGCGCTATGCGCGTCACAGACATCCTACAGACATCCTACAGACATCCAGACATCTAGACATCCTCCGGACAGAGAGACTTTCTGCTTTATTATTAGTAAGGAAGATAAAGAAGTGTACAGTCGAGTTCCGACTTACGCGAGGGATGCGTTCCGAGACCCTTCGCGTAAGTTGAAATTTCGCGTTGTGGAAAAGGGTATGTGTAAAAACTTTCATACGATTTAAGACACTTGTAAACACCACCTCAAACTGTTAAAAACCATTTCTTAACTATACATTACTGTTTCTTAAACAAAAAATTGAATTTTTATTTATTGTATTTAAAAAAAAAAAGTTTTATTTAACACTAAAGGCACCCGCACGGCTTTGCCCGTAGTAGAAAATTAAAAGGTCATTGGTTCGCCTGCATATTCTTCTTTACTAATAATAAAGCAGTAAGTCTCTCTGTCCGGAGGATGTCTGTAGGATGTCTGTAGGATGTCTGTAGGATGTCCGTAGGATGTCTGTGACGCGCATAGCGCTTAAACCGTTCGGCCGATTTTCATGAAATTTGGCACAAAGTTAGTATGTAGCATGGGGGTGTGCACCTCGAAGCGATTTTTCGAAAATTCGATGTGGTTCTTTTTTTATTCAAATTTTAAGAAAAAAAAACTATCATAAATTACGAAATTATCATAACGTGGAATCGTAACATGGGCACAAGCCAATTGGCGAGATACGAAATTATCATAACGTGGAACTGTAACGTCGGTACAAGCCAATTGGCGAGAAAATTCACCATACATCATTTGTAAATATACAAGCGAACCAAAAGACCTTTAATTTTTCTATTACGGGCGAAGCCGTGCGGGTGCCACTAGTGTGTCCATAAAATGCCAACTGTAATTTGAACATTTATTTACTTTAATTTTAATGATTATTTAAAACTTAAAAAAAATTTAATTCTAAAGATTGTCGGGATGCAGGTTTATAAAATCAGCTGCTTTACAAAATCGAATATCTTCCGAACAAATGTGGTTTTAAATAAGAGGAGGGCATTGTATTTCTAGTGCCTGTAAACATAACTTGAACTTAAAGATTCAGTGCCTGATTTTCTTAAACGTCATTAGTATCTTTTTAGTTAATTTTCAACCGTTTTTAATGGAGGTAAAAACTTTTAATTTTTACAAAAAACACGTCTTTATCATAACTCCGTGTCGGTTAACTTTACGCCACAGTTATTTTTCCAATAGACTTCAAAAAAAAAAAAAAATGAAGACCTAAATATGTCTCTCGACCAGGTTACAAAATAGATTTTCTATTCTTTGGATTAGATTTTTCTTTAAAAAAAGGCAATACTGTAAACAGCTCATTGCGCCGTTCAGTGATTCTGAAATTACTGTTTAGAAGCTATCTTTGAAATTGTATCAATTACTCTTCCTACATTCTAACACCTTATACCATATAATAAATGATAGAAATCTTTTCGTGTTGTGAACTACAAACAGAAGTTTTTAAATACGTAAATTTTATTTTTATGCTTTAAAAACTTGCACTTTTAAAACTTGCACTTTTTAAACCAACCTTGAGATCCCGTTTCTAACGTGGATGGATTTAATAATCATTTTTTCAAAATTTTGAATAACTATATACACAACTTCAAGAACATTTGTCCGTTTTATACCAGAATCTTTACTAATAATAAAGCAGAAAGTCTCTCTGTCCGGAGGATGTCTGTAGGATGTCTCTCTGGATGTCTCTCTGGATGTCTGTAGGATGTCTGTGACGCGCATAGCGCCTAAACCGTTCGGCCGATTTTCATGAAATTTGGCACAAAGTTAGTATGTAGCATGGGGGTGTGCACCTCGAAGCGATTTTTCGAAAATTCGATGTGGTTCTTTTTTTATTCCAATTTTAAGAAAAAAAACTATCATAAATTACGAAATTATCGTAACGTGGAACCGTAACATGGGCACAAGCCAATTGGCGAGATACGAAATTATCATAACGTGGAACTGTAACGTCGGTACAAGCCAATTGGCGAGAAAATCCACCATACATTATTCTTTATCTTCTTTACTAATAACTAGTGGCACCCGCACGGCTTCGCCCGTAATAGAAAAATTAAAGGTCTTTTGGTTCGCTTGTATATTTACAAATGATGTATGGTGAATTTTCTCGCCAATTGGCTTGTACCGACGTTAC
Organism: Uloborus diversus; assembly: GCF_026930045.1. Lineage (NCBI taxonomy): Eukaryota > Metazoa > Arthropoda > Arachnida > Araneae > Uloboridae > Uloborus > Uloborus diversus. The sequence goes on along the minus strand of NC_072734.1, from coordinate 125,254,792 downwards.
AGTTCCACGTTATGATAATTTCGTATCTCGCCAATTGGCTTGTGCCCATGTTACGGTTCCACGTTATGATAATTTCGTAATTTATGATAGTTTTTTTTTCTTAAAATTTGAATAAAAAAAGAACCACATCGAATTTTCGAAAAATCGCTTCGAGGTGCACACCCCCATGCTACATACTAACTTTGTGCCAAATTTCATGAAAATCGGCCGAACGGTTTAAGCGCTATGCGCGTCACAGACATCCTACGGACATCCTACAGACATCCTACAGACATCCTCCGGACAGAGAGACTTACTGCTTTATTATTAGTAAAGATAAAGCAGAAAGTCTCTCTGTCCGGAGGATGTCTGGATGTCTGTAGGATGTCTGGATGTCTGTGACGCGCATAGCGCCTAAACCGTTCGGCCGATTTTCATGAATCTTCTTTATCTTCTTTACTAATAATAAAGCAGTAAGTCTCTCTTTCCGGAGGATGTCTGTAGGATGTCTGTAGGATGTCCGTAGGATGTCTGTGACGCGCATAGCGCTTAAACCGTTCGGCCGATTTTCATGAAATTTGGCACAAAGTTAGTATGTAGCATGGGGGTGTGCACCTCGAAGCGATTTTTCGAAAATTCGATGTGGTTCTTTTTTTATTCAAATTTTAAGAAAAAAAAACTATCATAAATTACGAAATTATCATAACGTGGAATCGTAACATGGGCACAAGCCAATTGGCGAGATACGAAATTATCATAACGTGGAACTGTAACGTCGGTACAAGCCAATTGGCGAGAAAATTCACCATACATCATTTGTAAATATACAAGCGAACCAAAAGACCTTTAATTTTTCTATTACGGGCGAAGCCGTGCGGGTGCCACTAGTATACAATAAAACTCTTAAAATATTTATGGAGTAGTAAAAAATAGACGACTCAAAATTACCCTCATTGATAAAGTAGAGAGAGTAGAGAGATGAACTAGTTTTTCACTTTCTAGACCTAAACTTGTGTCTTCTAATTACTGTTCCTGTATTTCCACCAAATTCTAAATATTAATTTTTTAAACAATTGTTATTTAGAATTTGGAGGCCACTTTTAGAACTTTTTTTAGTCACATCATAGTAAAAAGAAGGGGGGGGGGGTAGTATTTTAATGTTAATGTGATTACAGTTCGTTATTTTTTTGGTTATCCTAGTGCATTGATCATAATTTTTTTACAAAATCCATTGTTTTGAATTTCGCCTGTCAAGATCTTCCGCAGTTATGGGAGAAACGGACACTTGGCTGTTAGTGTTTATCTTGTATTTATATGAATCTTGTTAAGCCAAAGGAAACTTTCACAATGAGATACTAGAATATATGAAGAAACATTTTATAGAAACACAAATGATTAAATAAAAAATATGAAATAGTTGCTCGTTAATTCCTCTTGAGGCGTCAAGAGGTCCTTAAATTATTACTATGTTTATTATTATTTCTTTCAAATGACAAAATTGTTCTTATCATATTTTTTTGTAATAATGTTGCTCACATATGCAGTATAATCCTTTTTAATTCTATACACAACGTAATGCTTATAAGTACTCAATCGTATTCTAGATTTCTTATTAATTTCGAATCATATTTCGGCGCAAAATTACGATGTTATTCAGATAGCTCAAGCGTGCATAACTATATTCCTCATGAATACATTTTATTACATATTTATTTACAGTGAGAAGCAAAGGCATGTGAGTGATTTATGAGAGATTTGAGAAAAACGCATTTGAAGTTCAGATCCTAGGTAGACTTTCATTATTTTTTTTTCTTAAATCTTATTGTATAGCAGCACCTAAAAGGGATTTTAGTTCGATCTCTTACACAGAAAGATGGAGTGCTTTTCCCACAGTTTCTGCAGATTATCCGAAATGTTTAATTTTGGCACTTAAATCACTTTGCTTCTCACTGTCCAAAATGACCACAAATTTTAGATCATATGAATCAGAGAGATGCAAAGGGATGTAAGTGCCAAAATTCGACATTTTGAGATAACTTATACAAATAGCAAGAGAACCTCTCCTCTGTTTTGAGGCAAGAGATAAAAGTAGATGCTGCTATTGCAGCAGGATTTAGAATTACAAAAATCAATGAAATCCTACCTAAAATCTGAAATTTAAATGCATCTTTCTCAGAAATTTAAAAATTTTACTTACATCGTTTTGCTTCTCACTGCCACGTCTGTCAATTCTGTCTATATTTCATAACCCAAAATTCAAGTGTTAAAATTTCAAACAGAATATATGTTGGATTTTACTAATTACTAATTAATGGTATGGAAATATTAAATTTAAAAGTATCTACTTATTGACTACACATTAAAAAGACTAAAAAAAAACTTCTCGGTTATTACAAAGAGTCCTAGTTCCTCTAGACTTTTTTCGAAACATAAATACCTACTTCTTAAGTACATTTCAGAAACATTTTCAACTGTCATTAAATTTAATTAGTGATATTTAATTCTTATAGTGTATTTTTTTTTATGCAATCTCACCTCTGTCCCCACACCAAAAGCCTCAATATTTATTCGAGTTGTTGAAAATGTTGCACAATATTAGACTTATTTTAACATAAAAAATATATAATTAACATTCTTCATACTAGACGCATTAATATGAATCTCCATCTCTCTCTCTGTGTACATATATATATATATATATATATATATATATATATATATATATATATATATATATATATATATATATATATATATATATATATATATATAGTATAAATTTTCATGTTTTAAGCAATCTATATGTATGAGTTATTCTTATTTTTTACAAATTTTTATTTTGCAGAAACATTTATTTAATCAATAGCATTTTTTTAAACTTTTACACTTTTTGCGTGGAAAATAACTAACTATTAAAAAGAAGAAAATGTCCCCTCTCCTACCAGTGGGCATTTTTCTCTTTTTTTATGTAAGAAATTGGAAACTTAATTTAATTACCTCTTGAGAACTACATAAGTTTTTGTAAATTTAATTAATAAAAAAAGTTTTGCCACAAAAAATAATTGGAAGCTTTAGAAAATGGGATATACTCGTAAATATTTTAAATAAACTATCTAATATTTTAATCACATCATTTTTTTGTTGGACCTACTGCCTGCCCATGTTTGAATGGAATTAGCAAGCGACTAGTTAGGAAGATGATATCTGAATGAGAGGGATAAGGAAAAAAATGATGCCCTTGTTTCTTTCGTTTCAATGAGACTTTGCATTATTTAGAATCTAATACATATCTGTAACGGCAAACTAGTAGATGCGCCCGTTCACCTGTAAACCAGATGTTCGCTTTTCCATCCTATCGGTGGTCAAACAGTAGGAGAGATTGTTGTACTTTGGGACACTTTTCACATTTTAATTCTTAACGTCAATTATTTGAATCAAATTTAAAATCTAAAAGTCACATTAAAATACCGCAACATACTTCTATGCAATATATTCTATTAAATTCAGACAGTTTGAAAAATATATATTGCCAGCCATTTAAAATAAAAGTTCCAAGCTGTCCCATGGTACAACATCCTATTGTACCTTGGGACACATCCTGTTGTACTATGGGAAAGTCTTCATGATCCAGGAAACAGCCATATACTTGAACCAATTTTGTACCAGAAAACAAAAAAAAAATTGTCATGGTAGTGAATTAAATCATGAATAATTAATTATGAATTATGAATAATGAATTAGTAAATATTGTCTAACATTAAATGTGTTTAAAATGCTTCATAAGATTAGAACATTGTTCCATGTTCCTAAACATATCTGAATTATTAAGAACCATGCATATGTTGTACCTTGAAACGTGCCCTAAGGTACAAAATGTTTGGCTGTCCCAAAGTAAAATCACCACGTAGTTTAAGAAAAATCAAAATGATGGTCAATCTAGATTCACTATCATTATTTTCTCATAAGAAAATTATTTAAACTACTTCTCTTTTATAACAAAATAAAAGTCAGTTGATTAAATTTACAAATACAAAGACAGAAAATGAAATAAAAATGAAGAAATATTTACTTTGGAGTCATAAAATTTTCTTTCTCTCACAAAATCGTCAATTTTACTCATTTGAGGCTGATTTTTACTATGGCACCATTTAGTGGTGAAAGTTAAAAATAGCTTCTTTGAAATTAGCAATGTCCCAAAATACAACATTCTCCCCTATATGTGGCTATAAAGCTTGTAATGGGGTAGGAGCTTCCCTGGGCCAATTTTCGTCAGGGCCTCCCTACCATTCCCCAAACATAATATAACCCACAAGTTAATTTTTACAGAACGAATTTTTATAGCAAACATAGACACATGAGTGTGTATGTAAAAACAGATTTCTTCAGGCGGAAATCCTTCAAACATCCTTTAAACTGGAAATCCTTCGAAGGTTTTCTTTATCAGATTCCCTTATTCCAAACCCACTTTTCCATTTCTGCATAAAATATTAAGTATACTATTATGTAATGATACAATAACATAATCAACTTATTCTATGCCGTAACAAACTACGACTTGTTAAGATTAATTGCAAAATCTTAAGCTGAAATTAAAAATTAACAAAAGAACAATAAAATAAAAAGAGAGATGTAGCTGAAATTCCATGAAAATTGAACAGTGAATAGAAACATTCTAACGAAGATTTACAGCATCAAAGTTTTACCTAATTGTATAACGATAACTATTCTCGAGACGATATAACATCCAGAACTCATAATCATCTTAAATCAAGGTAAAATCTACTACTTCCTCCTGTTTTTACCCCACTTAGAGAAAAATATAACAATGCAAGTTTAAGATTAATATGCATCTTACGAGCCATCAACGTGTTATCATCTAACAAATCTAAACACCTTATACAATATATCCACAGTCGATTTCTCGCCACAATCACTTTATAATTGACAAAATTATGTGTATAAAAGAATCAACTTACAAAATTGCGTATTAGTCCGATAATTACGCTTTAAGTCGCTCGCATTTGAATGAGTTATCCATTCGAAAGCAATTATTATGTTAAGAATAATCATGTAATCAATCTTTCCTCGTTAATCAAAACTTCTAATTATGTAATTCTGAGCAACGAATGAAAGTTAATATAGATTCCTGAATTTATTTATTTTTTGAATGTTGCCAAAAAATACTTAGAAAAAATGTCAATTTTCAAAAAAATGATACAATAATCTAAAACACGCGTTTCAATATTGAATTCAAATCGTTTGCAAGGAAATATTTTTTAATTTACTACTCGTGAATAAAATGAAGTGAAAAGACTAAATTAAGAAAGAAAATCTTTTTAAGAGGCTTTTCTTCATCTTCCTACGCAGTATTTTTTATATATTTTTTCTTTTTTTATTTCATTATGTAAAACGCATAGCTGAAACACCTAATTAAAAAATAATTTGAGGAATGTTTAGAAAAGACCCAATAAGTTCAGTTCTTTGAATATTAAGTAATCCTATGATTACTTCTCAGAATTTTTCTCTTCGAGTACAAGGGCTCATCACAAATATTTACGAATCATTTCAGACTTTTTTCTGGAATATTACTAATTAGAATGTTACAAATCATAAATGAGCTTTTTTTTTCTTTTCACCCTCAAAAGACGCTTTGCCATTTTTGTTTACGCAATCCAGCAGAAAAGAAATTGAGGTTTCTATAGTTACATGCCGAACATAAAGAATATTTCGGAAAAAGCTTAATCTCTTTCCAGCAAAAAGGAATTTTAAAATGAGAAACACGCTACTGTATGAACACTGAGAACAAGTGAAATATCAACTACAAAAATAGAAAATTAAGAATCTTACCTGTTGTTCTTAAATGTTGATCTATATTACAATAAATATTTTTTGGAATACAAGTTGAAAACGTGTAGCATTGATTATCATTTCTTTTTTTTTTTTTTTTCTTTTTACTTTAACGAAACAAAGATTTTTTGTCATTTCATCAATTTGTAAAATAGAAAATAGGTGTCGTGAGTCCTCCTTACGATAGATGTCATTAAAAAACTTTTAGTATGGTTATAAGTACTCATTTGAAGCACTACGTTGCAAATTTGAAGACATGACTAATTTAGAAGACCACCTGCATTTATTAAAAATATGAGCATTTTCTCAAGAATTAAAGAGAGATTTTGTTTCTTCTGCTTAAAAATATGTGAAAATACTTTTCCTAATTTTCTGCTTTTTTCTTTCTTATTAACCATTCTTCTTTGAAAATGTCTTTTTTTTTTTTTTTTTTTTTTTTTTTGACACTTTTTGAAAGTCTTTGAAAGAAAGAAAAAGCAGTTTTAAAAAAATATATTTTGATGAAAAGGGTGAAGTTTCTCTAACTGCTTAGTATTTCAAGTACAAATTCAGAACTACATAAATAGTTTTAGGTGTGTGACTCAAAGAGAATTTAAAATGATACTCATTTATAAGTTGAAACCTAGACATTATAGTGATAGCTTTAATTCTAAATTTCACTTTGAAAAATTGTAATTTAATTCAGAAATAATTTTAAGCTTAAATGGCTAATTAAATGAAAATAAAATGCATAAAATGTATTTTTCTTCTTTTTTCAGTCGTTTTGTATGTAAATGTTTTAAAGTTTCTATCGAATAATACCCCTACAAGTATATGCAGTTGCTACAGCATTGCTTACAATGTTATCAAAAGAAAACTTCGTCAAAAATCGAAGCGATTTTCAAATGAATAAAAATTTTCTTTCAAGAAAAAATTTAAATATTTCAACTTCATTAAATTGTGAAAAGCTAGCATCGATTAAATTTTTAAGTACAAAAGTCTCACAACGCATGAAACTTGGTTTAAAAATTTAATTGTAAAATAAATAGTTTTTTAAGAAAACCGCTAGTGCGAAATATTATTCAAACATTCATTGACAAAAATAACCCACTAAAATATTAATTGCGTTATTACGTTGTTTAAAATAAGCTTTGTAACAAAATGAAAACCCAATCGAAGCAAAGTTGTATTGAAAAGAATTTTAAAGAAAAATTAAATTATAATTTATAAGTGAGATGAAATTCCCTAAAATTTTGCGTTGCTGCAAAAATTGTGATTTTAAACTTTTATTAAATCTTTTTATTCTTTGAGATGAGAGCTTTTGAACCAATAAGCTGTTTTGTTTGTTTCATCTGCACTTTTTAGTCGATTACATGCTTTATTAATTTGTCTTTAGTACGCAAAGGATTCGCATTTAACCCTGTTGGTAAAACCTTCCGTTACTGGCCGAGTTATCTCTCCAGGAAGAACAAGACGGTTAATTTATTATATTGGCAGCTTGCCATTTGAGCAATGAGTAAACTTATGCCTACTTTTAAAAATACGCACTAAATCAATGCTGTGTGCATCTTCAATTTACTTCCTAAATTTTGTCTTCCCTCATTGGTTTATTTCAGGTAACAAGTAGGGCTAAAGCAAGTATTTTGTTCAACATAAATTGCACTTTAGGATGCTTTATTCTGCGGGTAATCCTTCTAGTAAAGAAATGGTTTTCCCGATCATTGAGGGTTCTTAGTTTAAATGTTTGGGAATATCTGCCTTGAAAACATGCATTACACCGTGGTGGTTGACTAATAGCATAGCTGCAAGTTATGTAAACGATGTAATTCCTCAGGAACAAAAAAATTATGACTAGGTTATATTATGACTAGGGATTTTCTAGATTTACTAATATGAGGCATATACATAAAAAAATGGTCATTAGAATGTATTAATAAAGATTTGGTTATTACGGAAAATTTTCATCCTTATACTCATCATAAAAATTAAATTCACTGCGTATACATTCATGGTATTTTTATTTCCTTTAAATCTATAAGGATAGGGATTATTAATCTGGAAGTTTTGTAGTTAGATGAAGTTTTTCTGTTTAAGTTCATCTGTGTAGGTGTTTTTCCTGAAAAAACGTAATTTTACAGAGCCCTTTTTAAAAGTGAATCTGCTTAAGTTAAGCATTGAATTTGTCATCTAAACAGATATTAAAACAACTAGCTAGACTTCTACTCTTGTCTCCATGGTAATGCAAAATCAGAATAACATCAATTTTGGTCAAGTGAGGATAATAAGCAATTCGTGTTTGTTACTATGTATAAAGAAAATTCAATAATTGAGCTCCTAAAAAAAGCGATTTCTAAGACTGTAAAGTTTAGAATTCTCTGAAGGGAGATATTCAATGCTACACCACTAAAAAAATTGCTGACTATGATAAGAATGAAAAAGGATATGGATTCGAGATGAGCCACAGGCACCAATTCCTAGGTCGTGTCGTCTGCTCCAGACAATACCACGAGACGGGCACGTAAGCGGGGTAGGGCAAGTGAGCCCGCGGATCAAACTCGGAGCTGCCACTGGCACTGCAGCTGCAGCTTGAGGTCGAGGTGCCCGAGCTCACAGAAGAGCTGCACGTCCTTGATGAGCCGCTCGAAGAGCAGCTGTAAGCACTAGATCCGTGGCTGCACGAGTGTCCAGAGAGCACAGAGATCTTGTCCACATCGTCTTCCTCATCGTCGGATTCTATCTCCGCACGCCACGTGTCAGTCTGCCTGATGCCAGACATGGTCCCCGACAGGTCCGTCATGGCTTCTTCTTGGAGGTCAGAGGCAAGCGTATGTCACAGGTGTCCAAGCAGCACAGCATGGCGATGGATTCCTCTGCGAAGCAGGCATCCACGAAGAACCGGTGTGAAAAAGTAAGCTCGTTTGAACCTCAGAAGCAAGAGTTACCACGCCAGCAGAACCATAACTGTGAGGCTCGAAAAACAAGATTGAGATAGCTTACGCTGCTTTCACAATTGGCAAGGCAAACCTGGTGCACAACAGTAGGACCATAGTGCCCGGATGGTGATATTCCGAAAGCCTGATGAATGAACTGATTTATGCTTCCATCACACAATCACAAACGAAACAGCAGAACTGGCATCATGCATTACTCAAACTCTCCTGATGTGCTGTATTCAGTCAACGCAGAGTTAAATCCGAGCTAAAATGCACATAGACCACCAAAAATGTAAGAATGAAATTACCCACAAGTCGAACTCTGTTCCTGATTATTTTGATATGATGTTGCAGTTATTTAAATCCAATTGCAGATAGTAACCGAAAATTTAGCCCTGGCATCACTGAACAAGCTCTAAATCCAATTATCTCGATATGGTGTTGCAGTTGACGTAAAGAGTTAAATCCAGACTAAGGTGCAGATGGGCATTAACATGAGCGTGTTTCATTACCTAATGCACTGGATACACACATTAAAGAAGGCTACACAAAACACTCATTCCATGAACAAAGCATCCGTTGAGCGAAGAGTATTCTATAACATCATATATAGATTTGGAATCTTGAAAGCGAATAACAATCATTTAAAGTGCTCTTTTTACATGCACGTAAATCCTGTTAATTATAAATCGACTGTATACGTATTCCTGTAGTAAATCCTAGTCTAATCAATAAAATATTTTCCAACCACAGCACCTTTAATAATTTAATAATAAAATAGGTATCAATATTTGGCTTTCAAATTCGATATGTTTTCCTATTTATCAAAGCACCGTAAAATATCTGATTTGTATTTTTGTTACTTTTTGGCATTATATACATCAAGAAGACTTTCCATCGTTCAACCAACATAAAATAACTATCTTACGATCTAATTTAGCACTCTGGTGGGTCAACTCACACTTTTTCCAGTAGGAAAAATATACTGAATCTGATCAGCACTTTTGTAAAGTGTATTGGGAATGAAGTGTACACTCTAAATACACACAAATTTACATACACCAGCACTCCAACTGTACAGCACAATAAATGGAATGTATTACATCCTAATGTATAGATAATGTGTTATGAAATATTTTTAATCTTTACTTACGCCACTGTTGGTGGTAGATCGGGTTGGTGGGAAAATGTCATCAATCTGGAGACATCACACTGGGAAGGGTTCACATATTTTTTGTCTCCCGGCAACCCCACAGGTCCCCCATGAGGGGGTGGTCGAACACACAGAACACAAAAGAACGAACAAATTCCGTCGTTCGTAACGGATGTCCCAGTTCGAAGGCTTCCAGCCTGCGCTGTGACTAGCGCCAGGGAAGATAGCGAGCGGCGCGGACGAATTTCGGATGCGGGGGAAGAGAGTGTGCAAGGAAAACTGTTGCTCTCGTTCGAATGTTCCAAACCGCGCGCTCGCCGACCCTCACCCACACATGTCGGGGGGCGATCATTGCATGATCCCTACAAGTCCGGCGGAGAAAAAGGAGAAATTAGGATTCTAGAGCCCCTTCTATTTTCTTTGCTCCCAGTTTTCCGGTTCCTGTCCCTTCCCCGGTTCGATTTTCGTGGAACGAACGGAGCGCCTCCGCTATCTCTCTCGTGAAATCTCGCCCGGGAACGAGAAATGGCGGGAAATCCTCCTCGCAGGTAAGGGATGCCGAAAATATTGACTTACCTGGGCTGGAGTTTTCTAGGTTTCTCAGCCGCCATTGCTGGGCTTTCTTATGGACAAAGATTCGGAGATGTCCAGGATATTTTCGGGACATTAAATCAGACGGAGAGGAAATCCGACAGGTATTCAATACTGCTTACTTCCAGATCCCGTCGATGACCCTATCTTACCTCACTGGAAGATCTGCAGAGCAGTTACCGTTCTTTCAGCGGTTCGAGAAAAAATGGTTTGACACTTTTATAAAATATGACTATCAAAAATAATTACGGCTAGTCCTTCATTTCATGAAGAACACGAATAAGAATTCCCGGTCCCTCCCAGGTTTTCCCAAAAAGAATTTGGAAGTTTAAATCTGAGAAACTTCATAAAAAGGAAACTTCTGTACTAGAAATGTTCATGACGTGTACTAAACAAATGCATATATATATATATATATATATGATAGCAATATAAGGATTGAACAAGAAAGAATAAAAATTTCTTTAAAGAACGAAAAATTGAAAAAATCCCAAAATACCTTTGACTTCATCAGGGGGTACTCCCCAAGGGTAGGAAAAAACTATGAGATGTTTCACGAGTGCTGCTGGCGAAATTGCCTTAAAAAAGCAGCAACAGTCCCCGACATCTCACAAAACAAGCTAATGGGGGTCCTGAAAGTCCAGAATATCAGCATGACAAGAAGTAAGAACAATGAACATTTACAAACCAAAAATACAAGCTTTATACAAAGATAAATAGAACAATATTTAAACTACAAGAGAACAAAATTCACAATTGAACTCAATATCAAAAGAAAGAACGTATAACAATCAAATTCAAGAAACAAAAAAATTGACCTACCGCTAATCCTCCACAAGCTTGCAAATGAAATGTTTCGTAAGATGCTCCGGATATTGGTTCTCAGTTAGGGTTGCAGTTAAAAAATTGAATCGCTGTTTTCAGATATGGTTATTATTGCAGTTTTTTTAATTCTAACAACTTGTGAAATAATAATATTTTTGAACACCTTTCTACTGACACAACTGTGAAAAATGAATTAATGAATACACTTTAAAATCAAAATCCTGACGATTGTCATACAAAGCTATACTGGTATCTTTATTATTTAGTTGAATATTGAGATCAAGGGCATTAACTGACTCATCCTTATTTGTTTGTTTCAGCAGTAGTTCATTTGGGTAAATTTCTTTATGTAAATTGTGAAAATCATCGTTGTTAAAAATAATGATGTCATCAATATATCTAAATGCTCCTATACTGTGGTTTATTAAAAAAATATATTTATATTAATGCAAAAATAGATTGGCAAATGCACTGGAAAAAGATGTGCCCATTGGTATTCCACTGATCCGTCTGTAGAAATTTGAACCATTGTTCCATTGATCTGCCTGTAGAAAGTTGAAGCATTGTTCAAATAATCAATGGTTCAAATTTCTACTGATAAATCAATGGAATACCAATGAGCACATCTTTTTCTAGTGCATTTGCCAATCTATTTTTGCATTATTATGAATCTATTTTCTTAATAAACAACAGTATAGAAGCATTTAGATATATTGATGACATCATCATTATTAACAACGATGATTTTCACAATTTACATAAAGAAATTTACTCAAATGAACTACTGCTGAAACAAACAAATAAGGATGAGTCAGTAAATTTCCTTGATCTCAATATTCAACTAAATAATAAAGATCTCAGTATAGCTTTGTATGATAAACGTCAGGATTTCGATTTTGAAGTGTATTCTTTAATTCATTTTCACAGTTGTGTCAGTAGAAAAGTGTTCAAAAATATTATTATTTCACAAATTATTAGATGTAAAAAAATCTGCAATAACAAAACAAATCTGAAAACAGCGATTAAAATTTTAACTGGCAACCCTAACTGAGAACCAATAGCCGGAGCATCTTACGAAACATTTCATTTGCAGGTTTGTTGAGGATTAGCGGTAGGTCAATTTTTCTGTTCCTTGAATTTGTTATATGTTCTTTCTTTTGATATTGAGTTCAATCGTGAATTTTGTTCTCTTGTAGTTTAAATATTGTTCTATTTGTCTTTATATAAAGCTTGTATTTTTAGTTTGTAAATGTTCATTCTTCTTACTTCTTGTCATGCTGATATTCTGGACTTTCAGTACCCCCATTAACTTGTTTTGTGAGATGTCGGGGACTCGTGCTGCTTTTTTAGGCAATTTTGCCAGCAGCACTCACGAACAATCTCACGGTTTTTTCCTACCCTTGGGGAGTGCCCCCTGATGAGGCCCCAGGGTATTTTGGGATTTTTTTCAATTTTTCGTTTTTTAAAAAAATTTTGTTCTTTCTTGTTCAATCCTTACATTGCTATCAAATTTGTTGTCTACCAGTATCATAGAGCTACCTATGGCGCCTATTGATCTGAGTAGTGAAGTTCATTTTGGTTGAATTTTCCAGGTTACAAATACATATATGATAATGTTTATATATATATATCTATATATATATGTAAACGGAATCGGTATTTTTCAGTTAAGGTATTCTTAAGTTAATTATTCAGTTTTAATTAAAATAGCTGTAAATAGTTTCAAAAAAATCAAAGCACACGAAATTAAAAGCGCATGAATTAAATTTTAAATGCTTCGACAAAGGAAGCTTTTTTTTTTTTTTTTGGTTAATATATTGTGAAAGTTGTTTAAAACGTCATTATTCTTGCATACCTATGGAGACGAACAAGACGACGAAATTGTACTGGGTGATAAAAAAATTGAAAACGAAACAGGTCACAAATTTAGAAAACAAACAATTTTAACAACTATCTCGTTTAACAAAAAAAATTGAGGCCTGTAGCTCTTACGCACACGCCACAACGACACTGCAAAGAAATAAAGAGGCGCATCACGGAGGTTTTTTTTACGTTACCTCCCAGAATCCATGGTCTTAAGCCTCTATCTCAGTCCTACTATGGAAGTATCTATACATTAAGAACTACTTGACCCAGAAGAAAACTGTGACTGATGGGCCATTCTATGTTTTTACATAGAGTTCATTATCGATTTCACCAAACCTTTAATATACAAACACTCAAAATTTTACGAACTCTTCATAACTCCTAAAAATATTTTCATGCTTTTGCATGTATTCTAGTTTTGAGCTCTTTTTATTGAACTAAATAGTCATTTTTTCACCAACTCGACGCAAGATCAATTCTTTCTTACGAGTTGCAGACTGCTAAGGCTGAGTAGAGAAGTTAATCCCCTTTCATTTCTATACATTTTTTACGCCATTGAATTTACTCCTTCAAGGAAATAGATCTAATATATAAAAATCTCCTGTCACGGTGTTTGTTATTGAACTCTTCCGAAACGGTTCGGCCGATTTTTATGAAAATTTTTACGTGTATTTGTTAGGTGTGAGAATAGGACATAAAGTATATTTCATATCACTAGGTAATCTGGGTATACCTATCCAGAATTTTTTTTTTCGAAAATCATTGTAAAAATCATTGTTGAGCCATTGTTGAAAATCATTGTAAAAACCATTGTTGAAAATCAATGTAGAGATCATTGTTGAAAATTATTGAAAAAACCATTGTTAAAAATCATTGCAAAAACTATTATTGAAAATCGTTGTAAAAGCCTTGCTTCAATTGCAAACATTTCATTTGTAGACAAACCGAAGATGGCACCAAAAAATTTTAAATCTAATATATAAAAATTTCATGTCACAATGTTTCTGTTTGAACTCCTCGCAAACGGCTCGAACGATTTTTATGAAATTTTTGGTAGGTATGAGAATAGGTAGCAAAAAATATATATTTCATATTGCTTGGGAGTTAGGGTGTTCCTATCCGAAATTTTTTTGACTACCAAATGTCAAAATGACCTCTGTTAAAACAATGAGAACCCTCAGTGATTTAAGATTTTTATTTGTTGCCATCCTCTATTTGTTAACAAAACAAATGTTTGTAATTAATTTAAATAAGGCTTTTACAATTACTTTCAATTTCAATCTTTGGGATATTCGGATTAAAACATAGGAGAGTACGGGTAGGAGGGTAAAAATTTGCGGGTGCCAAATAATAGAAGAAGAAAAAAAAATGGATGGAGACATCGTAATTGCATTTTCGGCGAGATAAAGCGAACTTTTTTTTTTCCTTCTTTTTTTAATGCTCCCCAGATGAAACAAACAAATCCCTCTCATTTCGCTAATTGTGAAGCATCTTTTGGCATTTCAGCAACTTTATTGTATGGCGGTAGAACTATTCATGCAGGATTTAACATGGCATTGCACTTAATATTCAAAACCAGACGCAATGTGCAACAGAAGAAAACAATCGTCCATGGCCACAGTACTCAAATAATGCAAAATTATCACCTGCCATGAATGCACTATAGCACACAAACATTCTCTTGAAGAACACTGAAAGATATAAAAAAACAACGACAAACTATTCGGCGGCACTCTGTTACTCCTTTCAGGCGATTTCAGACAAATACTTCCCTTCATTCCGCTTTCAACGTATCCTGACCATATCAACGCTTGCTTGCAATCATTGCCACTATATCATAATGTAGAAAAGTCCTGCTAAGAATAAACATGTGTGTCCAAATGCTAAAAGATCTAAAAGTTGCTGTCAATAAAAATACTAGATGCATAAAATTGTCCACAATTTCTGCACTATCGTTGATTCTCAAAATGTTCTCATTGACTGCATATTTCCCAATGTACGCGCACAATACATAAGTTAGGAGTGGCTGGATGATAAAACATTTTAACAGCAAAAAATGTGGACGTCGAAGATTTAAACTTCAAGATACAGCAGTCATTTCCTGGGCGACTTGGTACCATACAAATCGAACGATACAGTTTGCGATGCTAACGAAGCTGTAAATTATACAACAGACTTTTTGTACTCATTGAATTTATCAAGCATGTTCCGCCATCTCTACGACAGAAGTTGGATCTCCAGTTATTTTACCTCGAAATTTGAACCTACCACGACTGTACAATAGCACGCGGTTGGTCACTTAAAATATGATGAAAAACGCTATGGAAGCCAAATGGCGAATTCCAAACCGAAAATGTTTTGATGCCACGAATTTCAATGATTCCCACAAACGTGCCAATTGAATTCAAACACCTTCATTAAGTTGGCATGTGCAATGATTATCAATAAGTCGCAAGGATAAAAGATATGTGTGTTTGTGACTTAGATTTGGACACACCGTGTTTTTCACACGGACAATCATACGTGGCATGTTCTCTCGTAAGCAAACCATATCGAGCTTATTTGTGTTGACTAAAGACGGACTGACAAAAAAATATCGTTCACTCAATTTCTCTTCGAAATGAATATTGATTTTTTTAATTCACTGTTGTACTTTAGGAAAAAAAATATATTACTTTTTTCACACTACGTTTAACTTTTAAGAGATCAAACAATTAATTTGTTCGTTACGTTAATAAAATACTGTATTGAGAAAATGAATGGTTGGTGCTCTTTTTTTCCATAGGCGATATCATCTTCTATAGCGTTTCATACCTCTTTTTGTAATAGATTCCATCTACACTCACTTGCAATACATTCGTTATTTTTTAATTAACAACCGAAATATTCCCTAGAAACAATTTATGTGGCAGAACAAGGTTTGCCGGGTTAGCTAGTTATTTAAAAAAAAATGATTAGACCTTACTATCTGAATTTTTTATGCCTGGATTTAAACAGTTTTTGTATGGCACAAACAAAAAATAAACTACATCTTAGACGTTTAGTATTGATAAAATTGAATGATGTCTCTTAAAAAATACTGAATTAAAGAAAACTCTAACCAAATAATGCAACAATGTATAATGCTTAAATAAAGACAGGGATTACATTTTTATTGTATGAGCTATTTATGTTGTAAAATACATTCTATGCGTACTCTATTCAAAATCTTTGTTTTTAATAAACATTGCAATGGAAATATACAAATCATAATTAGTGCGACATGCCATAATTTTGTTGGCACTTGGCAAACTACAAAAATTAATTATTTTATGTACACGCAACCTCCGAAATTTCAAAAAGACGACGATGCCTCACGAAAACTTATTTTGCCAATGCTTGATTTTAGCGTTCTTTATTTCGCTTGTTTTCAATCGGTTTTAAGTAGATTCGTCCAAAAAGGAATAACAACCATCGTGAAATCGACTATACCTCGTTTTCAATGCTTTCAGATTTTACTAAAGCTCATTTTCACGAATTTCTCTAAAGTCTCCAAGAGTTCGTAAATTGGAGCGTCAATTTCATAGCAAACGTATATCTAGTGTATCCGGAAAGCGATGCCAGTGAGTTGATAAGAATAAATATTTTGATCCATCCATTAAAATAAATTGAAATGTTTCAAAATATATTGCTCCTTAGTCAATATATCGCTTCCAGTGAGATCACTGACGATTTAGAGATTGCGGAAATGCACTTTCATAAACCCTGTTTTTGTCTCCTGTGCAAGCCGCATCCAATTGAGCAAAACAAATTGCCTTCATATTTTCTATGAAACTAGGTATGACCGCAGTAGAAACATTTCCCGTGACAAAGAAAGCCTTTGGTGAAGATTATTTAACGAAACGGTAATTCTGCTGACTACACAAGCGATTTTTGAAGGTCGTAAAGACATCTGCGATGAACCGCTCTAGAACAGGGTTTTTCAATTTTTTTTCACCCAAAGACCGGTCAGAGCTTTTGAAAAAAATTACGGGCAGGTAATGGCAGTTAAACACTTGAGAAAAAATTTAACGAACGACTGAGGGTTTTTTTTTTCTTTTTAACAAAAAATTATAAATATATCAATAAATAAATGTAAAAACAAAGATTGTGCAGTTAAGGAAGTGATAAAAATTTAATATTAAGAATAAGATAAGTAATTATTGTAATAATCATACCTAAGTAATTGTTGAAATTGTATAAAAAGCTACGAAAATTAAACTACGAAATTCACTTAAAAGATTCCGTGTTGGGTGTTGTTATTATTATTAAGATGTTTTCTTCTTTTTTGGAGTCTGGAAAATATTTCAACGTGGATGAGCAAAAATCTTTGTGGACCAGTCAATTTTTTTTCGACCGAACCGCCAGTTAAAAATAGCTGCTCTAGAAAGTGATCAACTACCATAGGCGAAAATTGTGTGATTGTGTGTAAGACCTTGACCTTGCACTCATAGTATCATTTAACTATCCCTTAAGTTAAACAGACATTAAGCCTTCTAATAAGTTCTGTTTAAGAAAATGATTCACGGTTGGTGCAAGAAAATTTCGTCGCTGGAAAAAAAAAATTGAGCAATTTTGAGTGACCTTTGGCTTTTGCGTCAAGACTCAACCTTACGTGTTTATGCCCAAATTGTTACTGTGGATGTAGCAGAACATAAAAATCATTGCTGAAGCCATGATTAACTCTTGCCGCACGAAGTACGTAGAACCTCGGTTTTCCTAGCTAATTGGACCAATGGTGCCTTGGATGCCGAAAATCTCAGTTAAAAAAAACTTTGCATAAAAACTTGTCAGGATAGTAAAACGTTGAAATGTATTCATTACAATTTACAAAAGAATGTTTTTAAAAGATGAAAATGAGCGTATAAAAAATAACGTTTTGCAATCGAAAAACAGAAATCGGAAAATAACTTATAGTGATATTTTAAAAGTTAATTGAATTTTTTTACAATGTTATGCTTAAGATTTATAAATACATTTAAAAAAACACGAAAATGTGCATTACAAAAAAAAAATTCCATTTACGGCTTGGTTAACAAAAATGTCGGTCATTCAAAGCTCAGTTAATCGAGTTTCCACTGTCTTAGCAAATGTAAATTGGCATGTCTTTCTTAAAGAAAAAAAAAAAGGAGTTGATTCAAAAGCTTAAAGAAAAATCTATTTGTTCAAAATAAAACTTAAAAAGAAACCTGTGTCTAGATATTTTAAGTAAAGTATCCTGAAATTAAAAAGAACATTTTAAAAAATGCCCATTATTCAAACCTGCCTGAATTGCACGATTCGAAAAAAAATAATAATAATAATAAATCTTTCTGTTCAAAAATACATTTTAAGCCGTTTTAACAGCACTTTGGGAAGTTCAATATGCAATCATTTTTAGCTTCCCTATAGCTACCTGCAAAAGCATTTTAGAAGAAGCAAAAACTTAATTCATTACTCTTAAGATAAATCTTAGAGTAAAAGCGTATTTAAAATGTTTCTGCTGGCTGATATCGTTGTTCAATTTTTATTTTATCTCACCTCATTCACTTAATTCTGGGACTGATGTCATTCCATGTGTTTTCTTGGAATACTTTCTGTCAACTGATGTACCTAAATTTGAGATCGGCAAGTTTTTAGCTTCTGGGCCCCTAGGGGGTGTGATATCCTTGACGATGGGGCGCAACATAACGGAAAAAATATGCTTAAACGCTAATTCAATGAAAGAAAAGCAAAACACAATATATTCTGCCATAACAAAACGTAAAACACATTTTAACATTGATGAATTATACTTTAGAAAAGGGTTGTATCACAGAGTATTTTTATTTTAATAATGAGCTGAGGAATATCAATTATGTTGCATTTTTAACTGATCGTTATGGTTTTTAGTGAATCATTTACACGTGGTGTTTTGAAAATAACGATCCATTTTTGCAATTGATTTCTTTCATAAGAGTATGAAGAAATTCTCTCCTTATAAGAAAGAGTAAGCCATTGCTTTCTGAAAATTAGGTGTTTAAACATAAGCGTATTTAATGCAATATTTTTTTTCAACAACGCAACAAACTAGAACATTCTGGCCTTTTTAGGGTCTTTCTTCAAATGTTTCTGCTGCCTGTTATCAATTTTTAATTACATCTCACCACATTATTTTATTTATGGACTACTGTTAGATATCATACCGATGTGATACCGAAAATGCAGAAAACAGTGATTCGGTTTTTGTCGGCAGGAAACATTTCAACTGCAGAAATTCATCGGCAGATATGGCTTTTGACTCCTGGAGAGTAATTATTACATAACAACGCTAAACTCTATACTGCGAAAGATACCCAAACTATGATCCAACATAACAACGCTAAACTCTATACTACAAAGGATACCCAAAGTATAATCCAAGTCTTTTAGATAGAAACAAACGGACCACCATACAGTCCGGACTTAGCGCAGAACGATTTCTGTTTGTTCTGCTACCTAAAGAAGTTTCTTGGCGATAAGCGCTCCTCGCAACAGATTGATTATTCTCTCAGGTGGCTAATTTTTATGATCTAGGTATTCGAAAGCATGTTGAATTCTGTAATAAATGTTTAAATAAATATGTAAACTACGCAGAAAAAATGAGAAAAATATAAGGAATGCAAATATAACAACTGTTTTGAAAAAAAATTGTGCTGTCTAAAATAAACGAACATTACTTTTGGAATAACCCACACATATTATATGTTCCTTGTTCTGAACATATATTAGTTTCTCTCATTAAACTTAACGATCCGTTCTCAAAACCGGCATTTTTGAACCACTCTGTACAATAGCATTGTTCATTTTGCGAGTGAAATTTCGATGCTTTTTTGATAGAAATTCAAGTTGTTATTTGCATGAAAACAGTAAAGTTGTGCTAATATAAATAATACCCGACGTAGTGCAACATTAAATGTGATATTAAAACTGTTATATGACATACATTTGCAATAGTTAAGGTCTTACGAGATGTTCAGTAATTTAGCTAAAGGATTGAATAAAAAAGTGAACTACGTTTCATATAATTAACGCAATGGGAATATATGTTTTCGAACGAAAAAAAAAAAAACAAACTTCTATAATTTTATTACAAATATTAAGCTAAGATCTTCGTGTAGTTCAACGACAAAATACTCGAAATTATTTATGTTGTCAATGCTCAAAGTACAACAAATTAAATTTATGTTGTTACTTTATGAGGGGAGGAGAATGGGTGAAGGCACAATAAAAATTATGACTGAAAATTGGATCGCGAGTACTACAAAAATGGTTGAGATCCGCTGTTCTCAGATTTAGATCTATTTCAAAAACCAATTGTTTGAACTTAATTGAAAATTAAAGACCATTATTACTGCTCCCATTACGCAAGTATAGTTCCATTTTGTTTTGAACAGGAAACCACAAAATTGCAGTAAATAGGTAAACCAATAACGCCGATAAAAATGTATCATTTTACTTATGTATAAATTTGTAGGGAAGAAACTCTTGTCAAAAACGATAAATCGAAGTATCAGTAAAATATGCGCACTTTAAATTCATGAATTCAGCGAACTTCTTGTGAAATCTTAAGATAAAATGTTTTAAACCGTTTTTAGGAAAGTAGATGCTTGCTATAGTTATATATGTAAATTTTGAGGATGAATATATGGGTTTCTCTTGCTAAAATGGCGCAAATCATGGTAGATATTTAGAATGTTTCATCAATTTTTGTAATAACCACAAATCAATCATATTGTTTTTATTGATTGTGCATTTAATTGCGTGTAATCTAGTTTCAGTTGTTTGTACAGAACTAGTGATGTAAAATACCCGGGTATATATTTTTAAGGGTAAATACCCAGGGTATATACCTGGGTAAATACCCAAAATGGGTTACCCGGGGTATTTATTTCAAAAATTTATATTCAACTAAAATACTTTTCTGTCTGTATTTCAATATGTATATATATATAACCAACCATATACAAAACAAATTTTTGTCCAAAAATTGTATTTGGATCACACATTTAAAGAATTATTGTGTGAAACAACTTAGCAATCTAATATGATATTCACATTAAATGTGTTGGATATGCCTAATCAATGTCCCCATCTTTCTTTTTTGTTTTTCACTTTTCAAAGCAAAATTTAAAGTTTTACCAGTACAAATACAAAGTGAGTGACAAACTAACGCCTCCTAAATACTAAATGCCTATCGCGTTCTCCCTTTTAACATAGAGCAAAATGATCCCAGTAAGCATATTTTCGGTCTTCTTGCTACTGCCAACTATCGAAGGTCGAAAGCATTAGAAATTAAACGCTGAAAAAACATTTATTTAACATCTAAATTTAAATTTTAAAATTAACCAATTAACGATCTGATTTGAATTGTTTGGATCTAGCGTCATAGCAACACCATCCATGCATTGCCGTCAGGTAGTAGCGTTGTTTGTGTACCAGCGGAGGATCAATTTTAAAGCAAATGTGATGGGTATTTAGTATTTAGGAGGCTTTGGACAAAACAACTCAGAGCCAAAACTAACTAGTAGTATGATAGTATGAAAAATCAATGAAAAGTTGTGCTAGTGCTATCTATGTGACAAAATTAAACAAACCTTTTTGCTTTACCCCATAAAAAATTAAATTATCCTGCCATCCTATTTAAGTTTTAGAATAGTTTATTCTAAATTCTGACAGTTTTTTAATAAAATTTCATTACGCCTTTAATTAAATAAATTATAATATATAAATTTTTATATTTTTAATCTTTTATTTTACAGTTTATGTTTTAAAAAGAAAATAATCACCTTTTGATACCACCTAAAGTTTTTTTTTTTTTTTTGGCAAAATGCGCAATTACTAGGGGATTTATCCTGTCTTAGGATAAATACCCAAAAAAATATTTACCTTCGCACCCGACATCACTAATTGCGTGTATTAAAAATAGTTCGAATAAATTTTCATCATGAAGTGCTGGGGAGCAAACGCAAATGAGCAAGGCAACAGAAAACAATATATATATATTTTTTTTTTTTTGCTTAATAATGTGAAAACTGTTTCTATATTTACTACATTACCACTTAAACAGCAATAAAATAAATAAATAAATAACATCATAGTCTTAATAACTTCTCAGTAAATTCTTCCAAGCATCCCTCATGCTTCCTTTTTTTTTCATTTTGGATATGACTAACCTAGATTGTGATTTTGAAATCCTCAAGTTCATCATTGAATTGCTTATACTTGTCCAATTATGACATTGAAAAGAAAGATTCTTTGTTTCACGATATGTTTCTTTCCTAATTTCATCAAGTCTTCCAATAAAAAATATTATAAACTGTGTAATACATATGTATGTATCAGTTTTACTAATCATTTCATACTTGGATTTAAAAAAAAAATCAGACTCACTTTTTGCATTTTTTTGTAGAATACCCAGTTTTTGGGTATTTACCCAGGCCTTGGGTAAATACCCAAAAAACATTTAACTACCCACTGGGTATTTACCCAATCCACATCACTATACAGAACTAAATTATAAAACGTTCAAAAATATTTTGCTTCGGAAAAAGGAAAACAATACGTTTCCCCTTTTCAAATCGTAAACAGTTAAAATGTGATGCAAGATTATGCTGAAATGCAACAACAATATAAATTGACAGAAATTGACAGTTATATTACTATTTTTTTACATAAGATACACCATATCGTACATGAATTATACACTTACTCATTCTTTTAAGTTATTAAGAGCATCTGCTATTAAATTGACGGACAAGAAAGTAGTGTGGTGTCTTTGTCAGATTTACTTAAACTAGTTCAGTTAATTCTTCGACCACATGAGATCGAAACAGCAGCAACAAAACATTGCAGCAAACCATTTGAAATTTACCGCCCTGCAACATTTATTGAAATTTGAAAATACGAAATATTAAATGAAATGCGATAGATTAAAACTATATCGCCTCCCTTTTACGAAAGACGATACATTAAAACTATCCAAAGCATTTGTTACGTATCAAACTAGCCCTAAAACCCATTAAAAAACACAAGCGAATTGAAATTTTACTTAAATAACACTCTCCAAGCCCTACTTCTCATGAATTTGAAATGTGAAAGTACGGAATATTGAATGAAAGGCGATAGATTTAAACTGTATAGCCCTTTAGTTACACATCGAACTAGCGCTAAAAGCTACAAAAATACACAAAAGAAATGAAATTTTACTTAAACAACACCCACTAAATCCTTTTTGGATGAATTTTTAATTTTGGAAATAAGAACTACCAAATTCCGCTCTTCACCTGTCGCTGTTTTTTTTTTTTTTTTTTTTTTTTTTTGAAGTAAGCTCCCGGCGGCCATATTTTTCAGTTAAATTAAGAAGAATTAGCCCTTCTCCTCACAATTTATTTCTTTGCAGCGAGAAAGAAAAAACAATCGTTTCTTCGGAGCGTCTCTTCTGTTCCCCTCTCTGAGTTTTTAATTAATGCGAGTAAAAAATTGTGAAAGAAACGAAAAATATACTTGTTCTCTACGGCATTTCTTTGTTTTGAGACTCTGTTAAGTGACGGGATAATTTACTGCTTCGTCTTTCAAACAGAACGTTAACAATAGAATCGTCCAGTTGGGAAGATTCGGAGTTGTTCCGTCGTCAGCTTTAATATTTCACTACCTGCTATCATGAAAAATGATATAACGGTTCGGGAAGATTATTTTTGGATGGCGCGATAAATAATCGAATATTAGAGATTGCGGGCTAATAAGTTTTGATTTTATTCTATTTCATAGAAAAAAAAATGTATTGTCATTCAGGGTGACTATAAACCTTTTTGTTTAACTTCGCACCACTTTTTTGTTTTAATACATTAGACTTTAAAACTAGTATGTTGTAGCCATCACGAAACTTTCTTCTACACATTTTTTATGAATTCTGACCCCTCCCCATGCTTGAGGACCGTCCCAATTTTCAAATTATCGCAAAAGAAAAGCAAAGAGCGAAAATTGAAAGTTATTTTAAAAGCCTTGCTTGAATTAATTACAAATATTTTATTTGTTAACAAACATAAGATGGCAACAGTTAAAAATTTTGAATCATTGAGATAATATTTCCAATATCGTAAGGAAAAAGAAAGAACGTTCGATTGCACTTGCCCCTTTTCATCTCTTGACGCCAAAATAAAATCAGCTCTTGTACCCTCTGAGGGCTACTTGTCGATATATTTTTGTTTGATTCCGTTCATTATTTCTTGAGATATAGCAGTCACAAGTGACGACAAAAAACGTTCTATAGCACAGCCCCTGCTTGAGATATTGATACCAAAATTCTGCCAGTTACTTCCTGGGGAATATTAGGCACGCATAATTCAAGAAACGTTCCATTGCTCCACCCCCATTGGTGGAATTCCCGCCAAAACCCAATGGTTACAAGTTCACATAAAGGCACATAAGTGTACCACATTTCGTTTAATTTCATGCGGGAGTTTTTGCTGTAGAGCGGCCACAACAAACAGGCCACACACATACGGACACACACACGGACGGACGGACACACACAGACAGACAGACAGAAAGTTTCCAAAAATGGTCAAAATGGACTCAGCACACCTCAAAACGATTGAATTAGTCAAAATTCGGAATTCGAAAATTTGCACGAAACCAATACTTTGTTCTATACATTAAAAATATATAGTCATTCGGAGTGACTTTGAACCATGACGTTTAACTTTGCACTATCTAATATTTTAAAGTATAGTTGACTTTAAAGAAATAAAAATATTTTTAAAAAAACTTAAAGACTTAAAAGTTAATTAAAGGAAAATGATGTTTCTATTCGGTAATTTTATTTTGGATGGCCCAATAAATAATCGAAAATTAGAGCTTGGGTTTAATAATTCTGATTAAATTCCATTTCATTCTAAAAAAAAAAAAAAAAAAAAAAAATGTTGTACACGCACTAGAGGTAAGCAATGTCGTTCTTTTTAATGATCTGTTCATCAGAGGACCGTTTACTCTTTTGATCCGTTCACTGAACTCGTTCATTTGATCGACTTTGTTCATTCAAAAAAGTTGTAGGTGATCTCTCTGCGCGTCATACTCGCGTACAATCGAAATGTTTCATTAGATCAGTAATATTCTTTGAAGTAAAGATAACTAAAATCATCTGAAAGTAGGAAAATATGCCTATGAACAATGAATCAAAAAAAAAAATGAAAATTAACTTGAGTTCTGAAATTTTGAATTCAAATTATGTTTTTCGCAATCACGTGTTGCGACAGGACCCTGATCATTGGGGGCTATTGTTTCCAGAAGCGGCTCCTGTCCCCTCAAGCCTGCCCCTCTTCCTGGGCGGTTATGTGTGCATAGTTGTGTGTGTGTGTAGGCGCGCATGCGTGCATGTGTAGGCTTGTGTGTGTGCGTAGACCTGTGTGTATGCACGTAGGCGTGTGTGTATGTGTGTAAAGGTTTGGGTATGAGCGTGTGTGTGTATGAGCGTGTGTGTATGTATGACCGGGCTTGTGTGTAGGACATGGACGCCACCGACCAGGAGAAACTGAATCCAGGAGGCAGTGCTCGGAGCCGCGCCTGCAGAGGACGGTGGGTGGTGCTGCTGCAGGGGCTACTGGTCCAAGCTGAAAAAGGCACAGACATCAAATGAGAACAATAAGCAATTGTGATTGCTCAAAAAAAAAACTATTCAGGTTTATATGTTAAAGCAATTACAGTTCATTCTGTAAGATATTTCCTAATTGCAAAATGGTAATATAGGTTTTCCACTACAAAAATCGCAGGTTCCATTTCAGCACATCACAAAATTAAGTTATTAAATTTTACTATGTAAAAAAATAAACTGTTTGTTACGGCAGAAAATTAGCAAAATTGAACTTCAGTGAAATAGTGTACTCATTCCAAATAGAAATATATCTCCAAGCATAATTTGGTCACAGGTGAAAATAAAACAAAAAAAATTTTGAATGTGTACTTCAAGTTACATTTTTTAAACAATGTAAATTCCGAAATGAATAAAAGGAAAACTACTATCAAAAAAAAGGAAGAAAAGAAAGAAACAGGCTACAATATTAAACACGAGAATAAAGAAATGTTTATTAAAAATGTATACGTTAAATATACATAAACTTAACAAAATTAATATTGTTACAAATCCTGTAAATAGTAATTATTGTAGTAACGTAACCTGTAAATAATTTCCCGTAATGAATATACAACCCCTTAACATATGGCTAAAGTATACAACCCCTATTCTTTTTTTTTCTTATTTCATTCACTGATTTTATCAATGGAAGTGTAGTTGTAAAACGGTCTACGTATTTCTGGAAGCAGAAAGAATGTTGTGGAAAATTCTTCGATGTTTATAAAAGCCGTTAGCGATGGATAAACAGTCAGTTTCGATTGAGAATTCGTTAGTGTATTGGCTCTGTTTATAGCGAGGCATTTCGCTGTGTTGTTTTCGTATTTGGAAGTAAATACGTGTGTAAACGTTGAGTTTACGGTGTTGTGTGATAATTGCTGATGAATAATTTAGCAGTTGTTAACGGTTTCTCCTGTACATAGTGTAAATAAATTTCCTGTGTTTTTATCAAGAACTGTGTCTTCATTTCAAGAAAGTGGAAGTCGCACCGAATCCGTTACAATTGGCGCCCAACGTGGGGCTTCTTCTGGACTTTCTTGGAGTAAGTGACTTTGGACATTTTTCTCATAAAGACTTTTTTTGAATTAGGACTTTATTTTTATGGTGATTACTCGCGCAATGGATGAACAATTAAAACAACTTCTTGACGCAATCACCTCTGTGAAGAGTGATATGGCGGCTAATCAAGAACAATTAAAAAATGATATGGCGGCTAATCAAGAACAATTAAAAAATGATATGGCGGCTAATCAAGAACAATTAAAAAATGATATGGCGGCTAATCAAGAACAATTAAAAAATGACCTGACTGCAAGTATGTTGGCAAATCAAGACCAGTTAAAAAGCGATTTAACGGTGCTGAAAAAGGACTTAACGTCTAACCAAGAAGAAATTAAAAACGACCTTATTTCTGTAAAGACTGTGATGGAAAATAAATTTAATGACATAGAGCATCGAGTTGATGCTATTGAAGAAAAATTTAATACCGTTGAAAGCCGATTCAATGCTGTAGAAAATAAATTTGAAGATGAAGATAGAAGATTTCATCTATTAAAAGAAGAGATCTTTAAGGACGTGGAAAGGAGATTGGCGACCGCGGAAAGCAGCTCTGTACAGTTTGGCGCTCCCACATCGGTTGCTCGACCGTCCATTAAACTTGCCACATTTGATGGGAAAACTTCGTGGCAGGTTTACAAAACTCAATTCATGATAGTGGCGGAAGCGAACGGATGGGACTCTGCTACCAAGGCCTGTCATCTTGCAGCATCCCTGAGAGGTGACGCAGCGGACATTCTCCAGACCCTTCCGGACAGCCAGCGCCTGGATTTCGCTGCCCTCACATCAGCGTTGGAGCTTCGCTTCGGTGAGAAGTGCCAGAAAGATTTCAGCCGACTCCAGTTGAAGTCCCGTTTCCAGAAAACCGGGGAAACCCTGCAAGAGCTAGCGGCGGACGTCGAGAGATTGTCTCATCTTGCTTTTTGTGACTGTCCTGCGGATGTTCGAGACAACCTGGCACTCAACTACTACATCGACGGGGTTCGAGATCCGGAAATCCAGAAAGCTCTACGGATGGCGGATGTCAAAGACCTGAGTTCTGCTGTTGTGTATGCAATGAAGTTGGAGGCCGCCCAGCAAGCAACCCGCAAGGATCGCCATTCAATCCGCGGCGTGAAAACTGATGAGCCTGATCCGGTTTCGTCACGTTTTGCTGATCTGGAAAAGCAAATAAAAGAAATTGCAGGAATCCTCAAAAGGAATTCGGCTCCCAAGGACCATAATGGACAATCACTTAAGTGCTGGAAATGTGGTGGCGAGGGTCACTTACGAAGAAACTGTGAAGCTCGCCAAGAAACCAGAGGGAAGAGCACCTCTCCCTCCCAGGTCCAGGAGAACTAAGCCATGGCAATCTCGCGGGGCGGAGGTCGCCAAATTGGAATGAGCCCCATCTTAAAGTTTTCCAGATTTCATCGACGAGTGGCGGCAGTAATGGACTGTTTGTTTACGCATATGTAAACGGGTTTCCCTGCGAACTGATTATTGACACTGGAGCCAATGTTACAATCATTAGAACAGATGTGGCTCGTCAATTTGGACTCAACATTCTATGGACGCCGCCCTGCGTTACCCTCCAAACTGTGACAGGTGACAAGATCGAGATTGAAGGTAAAGTGAACTTAGAAATTGTGTTTGGAAATGCCACTTACTATCATACGGCATTCGTTGCTGCTATCACAGACCCCTTCATTCTCGGATTGGACTTTTTAAAGAAATATGACTTCAACCTCGACTTCAAGACTAATGAGCTGCACTCGATAAGAGAAGACATAGCCGTTTTCCCCGCAGAAAGTGATGTAAAATCCGCTCATCAAATAATAGCCCAAACAGATTTATCGATTCCCTCAAGGTCAGAATCATTAATACCTGGCTCCATTGAAGAAAGCAATAGTTTTCGATTTGGACTCGTTGAATACCCCAACCTAAACAATAACCTAAAAGGAGTGCTGGTAGCATCTACGCTTGTGGACCTTTCTAAGGATGTAATTCCTGTAAGAGTCGCCAACGTGAGTGAAAGGCCAAGGAATATTCGGAAAGGTGAAGTGTTAGCAACTTGTACTCCAGTAAACTGCATCATTAGAAGAATCAATTCCCCCGAAACTGTGTCTTATGAGTCCTTGACGTCGAAGTTAATTGGTAGTGCACCCTTATCGAAGGATCAAAGAACTGCTGCGGAACAATTGGTGAACGACTTCAAACATCTGTTTTCATCTACATCGGAGGATGTTGGCCGTACGAATTTAACGCAGCATAGGATTTACACTGGAGAACACCCCCCTATTAAACAGCATCCAAGACGACTACCGTTCGCTAAGAAGGAAGAGGTTGAAACCCTCCTGAAAGAGATGAAGGAGAATGATGTAATTGAACCGTCATCCAGTCCTTGGGCCTCTCCCATCGTCTTGGTCCGAAAGAAAGATGGCTCCACCAGATTTTGTGTCGATTACCGACGGCTGAATGAAATCACCAAGAAAGACAGTTACCCTCTTCCACGGATAGACGATACCTTGGACACTCTTTCCGGACACAAGTGGTTTTCGACCCTGGACTTGAAGAGCGGCTACTGGCAGGTTGAGATACACCCTGAGGATCGAGAGAAGACAGCGTTTACAACTGGACAAGGCTTATGGCAGTTTAAAGTGATGCCCTTCGGCCTCTGCAATGCACCAGCTACGTTCGAGCGTCTTATGGAGACAGTGTTAAGAGGACTCTCTTACGAATCCTGTCTGGTCTACTTAGACGATATCATCATCGTGGGACGCAGCTTCGAAGAACATCTGGCAAATCTTAGGAAGGTGCTGCAAAAGCTTAAGGAAGCTAATCTGAAGTTAAGCCCGTCCAAATGTAATTTGTTCCGCCGGGAAGTGAACTACCTTGGTCACATCATCTCTTCTGAGGGTGTGCAAACCGATCCAGAGAAGGTATCTGCGGTCAGGAGTTGGAGTCGTCCCGAAAACATCCATCAGCTGCGAAGTTTCCTGGGGCTCTGCACGTACTACAGGAAGTTTGTGAAGGGTTTTTCCAACATTGCACGACCTTTGCATAAGCTGACGGAGAGCAAGCAAAAGTTTGAATGGTCCAAAGAATGCGAAGATGCATTTCTACGACTGAAGGAGGCTTTAACATCAACGCCTATCCTCGCCTATCCTCAGCCTGAAAAATCCTTCATCCTGGACACTGATGCGAGCAACGAGGGAATCGGAGCTGTTTTATCCCAAGAAATTGACGGAAATGAACATGTCATCGCTTATTGGAGCAAATGCTTATCAAAGTCGGAGCGAAATTACTGCGTCACCAGAAAGGAGTTACTGGCCATAGTGAAAGCTGTAGAACACTTCCATCATTACCTCTACGGCCGAAAATTTCTGCTTCGGACAGATCATGCCTCATTAACTTGGCTTTTGAACTTCAAAAATCCGGAAGGTCAGATAGCCAGATGGATACAGCGGCTCCAGGAATATGACATGGAGATCAAGCATCGAAAAGGGTTATCTCACGGTAATGCTGACGCTTTATCCAGGAGACCCTGTCCTGAGAACTGCCACTATTGTTCCCGAATCGAGAAACAGTATGGAACGACTAGCCCTACCGCCTATCAGGTGACAGTGACTCCAATATCATCAGAACCTGATCCATGGAGTGACGACCAAGTTCGAAAAGATCAACTTGAAGACCCCGACATTAAACCAATTTTAGAGTTCATGGAAAGTGACAGTCGACGCCCTAGCTGGCAGGACGTTTCCATCTTCAGTCCTGCAACAAAAAGATACTGGGCTTTATGGAACTCACTCCATTTACGGAACGGCGTGCTACACCGGAAATGGGAATCTGACGACGGCAAAACATCTAGGTGGCAGTTACTACTTCCCCGATCAAGGATTTCAGATGTTCTGAAAGAAATACATAGTAGTGCGACTGGAGGACATTTTGGTGTCTTGAAAACCCTCAATAAAGTTCGGGAGCGCTTCTTCTGGAGCAAGGCGAAGGATGACGTGGAGAAGTGGTGCCATTCTTGTGACGCCTGTGCTGCTCGTAAAGGACCGAAGAAGAGAAGCAGAGGGAAGCTACATCTGTACAACGTTGGAGCTCCTTTCGAACGAATTGGGATCGACATCCTGGGTCCTCTTCCAAGAACTGCCTATGGGAACAAATACATTCTTGTTTCCATCGACTACTTCACCAAATGGCCGGAAGCATATCCTATTCCAGATCAAGAGGCTACTACCGTAGCAGAGACTCTAGTCCAACATTGGATCTCGAGATACGGAACACCTTTGCAGATTCATTCCGATCAAGGGAGGAATTTCATCTCTGCTGTGTTTAAGGGCCTATGTCAAATCTTCGGAATTGAGAAAACTAGGACAACACCACTACACCCACAATCGGACGGCATGGTGGAGAGATTTAACCGCACAATCCTAAATAATCTCTCGCTTATGGTATCCAGAAATCAACAGGATTGGGACAAGAAGCTACCTTTGTTCCTGCTGGCCTACCGCAGTGCTGTCCACGAGACTACCGGATATGCCCCATCTCAGATGCTCTTCGGACGAGAGCTTCGGCTACCTTGTGATCTCGTCTTCGGTCGTCCTCCGGATGCGCCTGCATCGCCTGAGGAGTACATCCAGGATCTCCAGGCCCGGTTGGAAGACGTTCATAACTTCGCACGAGAGCGAATCAACATCGCGGCGGAGAAGATGAAGACCCGATACGACACAAGGTCTACTGGACATGAATTCAACGAAGGCGACAAGGTTTGGTTATGGAATCCCATCCGACGGAAAGGTCTGTCACCCAAATTGCAGTCGCATTGGGATGGACCCTACAAAGTCCTTAACCGACTAAATGACGTCGTAGTGAGGATCCAAAAATCACCTAATGCAAAACCTAGGGTTGTACATTATGATCGGTTAGCCCCATACTATGGCCATAGTTCATGAGTATTACGTAAACAACCATGGTTGATAACATAAAAGTTGTAGATAATTTTTGCTTTTAATGTTTAGTAATACTTCTTGTTATTATTGTGTTTTCTGTATCTGTTAGTCATTATTTAATGTGTGTATTTGTGAACATGTGATAGGAGTTTGGCACCCTTTCTGGGGATTGTACTGCCCGGGACGTGCAGTCCTTAGGAAGGGGGCAATGTTACAAATCCTGTAAATAGTAATTATTGTAGTAACGTAACCTGTAAATAATTTCCCGTAATGAATATACAACCCCTTAACATATGGCTAAAGTATACAACCCCTATTCTTTTTTTTTCTTATTTCATTCACTGATTTTATCAATGGAAGTGTAGTTGTAAAACGGTCTACGTATTTCTGGAAGCAGAAAGAATGTTGTGGAAAATTCTTCGATGTTTATAAAAGCCGTTAGCGATGGATAAACAGTCAGTTTCGATTGAGAATTCGTTAGTGTATTGGCTCTGTTTATAGCGAGGCATTTCGCTGTGTTGTTTTCGTATTTGGAAGTAAATACGTGTGTAAACGTTGAGTTTACGGTGTTGTGTGATAATTGCTGATGAATAATTTAGCAGTTGTTAACGGTTTCTCCTGTACATAGTGTAAATAAATTTCCTGTGTTTTTATCAAGAACTGTGTCTTCATTTCAAGAAAGTGGAAGTCGCACCGAATCCGTTACAATATTATCATAAAACGTCTGCTTTTATATAAAACTGGCGTAAATTGTCGAAACTGACCTGTTTTGTCCTCAAAGCAAACGTCTGTTAACCATGACATCTACCCAAGAAAAATAGGTGCGTTCCTTCAAGTTTTTTTTTTTTTTTTTTTTTCATGCATGCATGTATACATATATATAGACGAAAAGATTAACAACTGATATATTGGTAGCTCAGTCGGAGTACCGGTTAATTTAATATATTCAACTAAATATTAGGGAGCTTCAAAATTATTCGACAATACCAATGAGAACAGAAAAAATACAACTTTTTTTTTAAACTAGGGGTAAAATTAGACAGTAATAATCCTTATTAAAAAATCTCTGAATATTGAATGTAAAATAAGCGACTTGCAAGTCACCAAGTAAGTTAAAAATAAAGCCAAATCAATATAGATGGTAATTGATAGGAGGGATATTATAGAAGACAGAAGGATGGCCAGAAAAGTGATAAAAGGTACTTTTAAAAGTAATTTCCGTGACAAAAAGCGTGAGAAGGACCAAACAAGTTACACAAAACATTACTAATGGATACATTGGAAAATTGCAAATGAACTGCGACGCCTAAAGAAAAATGATGAATAAAGCAGAAAGTAAAAAGGTTCGAAATAAATATGTTGTACTGCACTGAGAAAAATAAAATTCGAGATTGATTAATGAGTTAAAAATTTGAAGCTGAATGTAATTTAAAAAAAAAATGTAATTTATCGCCAGTGCATCAATGCAAGGTTCTAAACTGCACACCGTTTGAAAGAACGGTCGTTCATTTTTTAGGTGAAAGAACGGATCCGTTCATTTTAAGGATCCGTTCCCGATCCCGTTCCTTTTGATCCATTCGTTCATAAACGACACATCCCGAATACGCACTCAGGGTGACTTTGAAACGTAATGGTTCACTCTGCACCACTTATTTTTTTTACTATATTTGATTTTTAAAATATATGAAAATTTAAAAAATAATAATAATAATAATTTGAATTTTGTCATCTTGAATTCAAATTATGTTTTTCGAAATCATGAGTGTGTGTGTATGTAGGCGTGTGTGTTTGTGTGTGTGGGTGGGTGGGGTATGTGTGTTTGTGTGTAGGGGGTATGTGTATGTGTGTAGGCATGTGTGTTTGTGTCTGTTTGCAGGCATGAGTGTGTGGGTAGTTGTGTGTATGAGTGTTTGTGTGCGTGGGGGCGGGGTATGTGTATGTGTGTGTAGGCATATGTGTCTGTATGCATGAATATGTGGATAGTTGTATGAATGTGTTTGCGTGTGTGTATGTGTGTGTGTATGTGTCTGTGTATCTGTTGTGTGTGTATGTGTCTGTGTATCTGTTGTGTGTGTATGTGTCTGTGTATCTGTTGTGTGTGTATTAGTTTGTACACGTGTGTGTGTATGTATGCGCGTGTGTGTAAAATATGAATGCAACGTAGTGACGGCTTTCGCTATAGGAGCAGCATCGTGAGAAGCCGGTCGACGGTGATGCTGCAGAGGGTGCTGGCGGGAAAATAAAATGATAGAGCACATCAAAACAGTCAAATGAAAGCAAAAAGCAATCGTGATTGCTCAAAAACTTAAATGTCCACTGTTGTACTCTCATCCACGTGTGGTCGAGTCGAGAAAAAAAAAAATAAACATTCATCCGGGGGTGAGCAAAATGGAAATTAAGGTCGATTTTTGAATGACAATTTTTTCGCGAATACAATACTTCCTTTTTTGTAAAAGGAAGTAAAAAGTTGACAATATTTTTCACAACCTATCGCATCATTCAATAATTCTGATATTAACGTTTTGGAGCATTTTTCGAAGTTATTGGTGCAATATTATGAATGATAGAAATCTTGTGATGTACAGAGAGGAAAATTTGAATGTTCAGAATATTTGTTTTACTGCATTAAATTTGCACTTTTTGCTGAATTAAATTTGTATTTTGTTTTAAGTAATTTATTTTGCATCCCATTTCAGACGTGGCTCAAAGTCACCCTTAATTGCAGGATATCTTTAAACCGGGATAATAATTCATTTTAAATTTATTTAATAATTATTATTTCTTAAATTTTAGCTAACAGTTGTGTAGTTTAGGAGTGTTTCTTCGGTTTCATACCAAAAAAATATGATACAACGACAACTGTCAGAATATGAGTATGGCAGTTCAAAATAGGGAAAGTGTGTTCGACGTTGCTGTTGGAACTTCAGTTTAGTTTTAACTCTTTTAAGTTATTTTCTAAATTTGTTTACAGTTGGCAACAGAAGAAAATATTATTTCTCTTACTTTTACATTCGAAAGTTATTTAGCACATTTTTTTAGTATTGGATGCGTTTAAATAAAATGTTAGAGACTTGTATGTAAGTCGAAACACTTATGTAGTTTGATTTTGCTACTACCCTGTCCTCTTTTTCAATTGGTTTTTTGTTTCCGTTTATTTGGGAGCTGGGGAACCCCCTTCCCCAGCTCGCGTTGGTCGCAGAACACAACTTTCTGCCTTTTAATTTCGCACATAAAAGTTCCTTATGAGTTCTAATGAAAGACATTTATGCAATTATATAAATCCGCTCATCCAAATCGAAATATTTCACTTGTATTTTAAGGAGCCATTAGTCGAACCCCCACCCTCCTTCCTTACATCTTTCGCGTTTATTTGAAATATTTGAAGTCAGAATTGAGTATCTGCTAAAAATTGCGACAGACACAAATAACCTGCAAGTGAGCTGTCATTTGGCAGATTGCAAAACGATTTTCCATGCACGTGGAAGTTATCTAGTCAAAATTGACTTTGTGAGACGTAACCGCTTCACTATAATTAATATATTATTTTTGAAAAACCTTAACTTCATATAAAAAGATTTCAAAGAAAAAAACTTCTAATCGTTGCGTATGTTTGTTTTAAATTCGATGTTTGTTGTTTCTTTTGTATTCATAACATATCACTACTAGTTGAACCGACTTGGCTTTTTAAAACCCGTTGAGTGTTTTTCATGATGGTCTGTGTTACCTTTTATTCACATTTCTGAATTATAAATAAAATTATAAGTATTAAATCAATCTTTCATTTTTCAAGTCTTTCCTATATATTTTACTTAGTAAATCACCAGATATCTATCAAAAGATAAACACAAAACTCGGTGCTGAAAAAAGCAAGTTAAGCTGTAAGTGTTAATAAATATGTATTGAACTTCGTGCTTACGTCATGCATATTTTTTTTTAAATACACAGATTCTGAAGAAATAAAGTAAAACATTTAAAAAACGAACATTTGAAAGAACTCATATTAAAAACAAAGTTCAAAACAAAGAATCTAAAGAACATCCAACTACAGTGGCTCCCAAAAGTGTTCGCACACCTACGACTTTCAATGAAATAGAACCCTATCCATTGGTTAGAATTAATATTTCAGAACAGGTGTTTAATTTTAAGATCTATGACCAATTTTCAACAAAACTACATGAAAAATGTTTTTAAAATGTTAAAACTTAATTTTTAGAAAATCAAAAACCAAAAAGTGCCGGAAATTTTATCTTACAAAAGTTTTCGTGCACTTTTAAAAATGTCTATATATTATTGAATAATATAATTTTTTATTAAGTTATTATTTAGTAGAATATCATACAGTATTCATAACACCTTTTAAACGTCTGGGAATATAGATTTCATTCTTTTTTTTCTTTCTTTTTATTCGTAATTTCTGGGTAAGTGTTCAACTAAACTTCGAGTCTTCCTGTTTCTAGCTCTATTTTCGTTTCAAAGCCGTATTTTCGTAATCCAGCCTCCAAATATCTCTAAATATGTAACATTAAGTTCAAATCTGGAGATTGAAGGGGTATTTTCTAAACTTTAAAACAATTTTTGAGGCACTAGACGCAAACGTTAAAAATCGTGTGTTTTTTTTTGTTTTTTTTTTTAATAATAAAAAAAGTTGTTTCCGATAACCAAACTTTTGACTAAGAGTTCAAAATTGGTTTTTAAAATATTTAAATGAACAGCATGATTCATTATTTCATCAAAAAATTCCAAACTACCAAGTCCTGATGCTGATATGAATCATCAGGGGTTTCCAATCCCGTGCCGAATTCAGTCCCTCGGGATTATAAGGAGCCAATCCCGCGGCATTGACTTTCTTCTTCTAAAAATCAAATTTTTGTGGCAAAAAGAAAAAGTTATGCATTTTAGGAAGGACTGCTTTTATTACTTGAATTAATAGCCTTCTTAAATTCCGTACAGCAATTGTAAAGCAGTACAAATTCAGATCCTAATTAGAAATTTTCGTTTGGTAAACAAAAGTGTGCCGTTTGTACGGGATGGTCAAAGATTTTTGCTCTAAAAAGAATGCGCTTGATGGAAACAAGTGATGTGACTCCACTGCAATTGGTTTTACTAAAACTAAACAATTGTGGACAGTTAGAAAAAGATCCGCATTAACTTCATCACCTTCTGAAATACATTCCCCCCCCCCCCCCATGCTGGCTCAAGAACTGCTAATTCCTGACAAAACTATGCCTCTTGGGTGTATATTTTGCTATATCTAATTTAACTTGCATTGATAATTTCCTTTGCTGCTTCATTAACGTTGGCAATTGTATCAGTGAATTTGATTCATTACAGCAAGGGGTGAATACTGCTTGATTTCACCATTTCGCCAAGTCGTTCTCAGTAAAAGTTCGCTAATTTTACCTCTCACTTTAAAGAGGAATTCAAAAACATGAGCAGCTTAACTTACTGCACTGTCCATGAGAGTCAAACTGTGTTTCATACATTTTTCTATCACCCCTTTTAAAGTAGTGCCGAATATATGTAGGCTTTTCATTGCTTTCTTCTTTGGAGTAAAGTTTTTATAGCTTGAAGGTTTTGATTGCACTACTAAAGCTTACAGAAGTGCTCCAACATTGCATTCAGTCTACTCCAGCGAGTTTTGGAATATGTAATGCACTTTCTCTATTTTATTTTCCAAAGCGTAATTTACTGGATTTTGAATTTTAGTGATGGTTTTCGTAAATGCTTATAAGTTTTACGCATTTTCTCAATTGCTGAAAGTATGAAAACTGAAACCTCGAATGAGAATACCAATTCATTCTCAGAAAAATATACTCTATTTTTATTGTGTTCTTAAATGGTAAATCCATCGTTGGTCATAAAAGACACACAGTTTTTCTTGCTCTTCTTGCAGATATACGAAGAAGAATATTCAAACTTCAGATATGCCTGTAAAAATAGTCGTTTTATGAGCGGCAAAAGCTGGAAAATGCTGAAATGGAAAAAAAGTTGCAGGATTGGGAATTCCACGGGATTGAGGGCAAAATCCAGCGGGATCAATCGTGCTCAATATCCTGCGGGATTCCGCGGGATTCGGGATCGGAAACCCTAACACTCACACAAGAACACCTTAACCGTCCTAATTAACTGGTCCAACTAAGTTCTTAAGATTATAAGTTCCTCATTTTTTCTTCTATTTACAATTATACAACAATTTAACCAAAATTGTTAAATTCAATTTTATCTGTAAGTAAGAAGCAATTCCAAAACGTTTTGTGCTTACTTATCATTGATTTTGCGACGAAAAGCGTTAACTTTGTTTCCCGCATGGACAAGAAAATTTCTGCGGGAAGAGGTCCCACTTAATTCAGCTAATCAGAGAACTTGGCGAACAATTTTAGGTGAAAATTAAATGTAAAATTTTTCATTTAACTCTGCAGAAACTTTTACATCACTCAAATGTGTATTTTTCATAAATTTTTTAACTGTGAATCTCCAGTCACGCTTTGTCAACTTTGCCGGTTGACCTTTTCTTACCTTGTTTTCGGTCCGATTCTTTTCTTTAAAGCATTTTATCAAACACTTTACAATAGAATTGAATAAATCAACTAATTAAGAGACATTTCAAACCAATTTACCGCTACTGTGAGGAAAAATTTCAAGTTTCGAATGATGTTTGTGGTTTTTTAAGAATACCATCCATTTTAAAGTAATTAGCACAATATTAAAGAATAAAACAAAAAATTAAAGCCAAATGACTTTTAAGGGTCAACACAATACAAAAATAACAAAAAAAAAGCAACATATGATAATTTTAATCATGAATTTATTCGAAAATATTCTAGTGTACGATGACTTTTGTGGTGTATTATTTCTCTGTGTCTTCGCTTTTTAACTCATTTCAAAAAGATGATCCGTCAATAATTTGAAAACATTACAGGGTTTTATTTAGAACTAGCTGCGTTGCCCGGCTTTGCACGGTCTACCTTGAAAAGAAAAGTTATGTCAAGTGACGCATATTAAACAACCAGGCTTTAAGTTGAAAGAAAGAAACCCTGTAAAATTTCCTATCCAAACAATCATTCTGAAAGAAAGAAAACGTCAAATCAAAAATTCCCGAACAAATTAAACGCAGCTTTCCAGATTATCTTCTGCCAGTGGTACAAAAAAAAAGAAAGAAGATAAATCGCCAAATAAAATCAAAAGGAGACATTTTTACCTCAAAACAAAAACAAAAATTTATTTCGTCGCAGTCGAGAGAAAAAAAGTGGCAACCTTCTGAAACTTTATGCTAATTTAAAATGAGACCGCGCAAACGATAATTTTCCGATTTAAAATTTCTGTTCCATCACACAGCAGACTTTAGTGCCTAATTTAAACTGATCGGATTATTCTTTCGGGTAGAAAGAGCTATTTTCGGGTCCTAAAATTAAAATTCGAACCATTCAATTCTTTTTTGGCGGTTGATCCCCCCCCCCCCCCCCCCCCACGTTCCTTTGCCCAAGTAACTCTCTGCCAAATTTGGTCGAGATTCGACGAAAACTGTGGATTTGTATAGGGAACATACACACATATTCTCTGCTTTATTTATATGGATGACATAGGAATGGGGATTGCAATACCGGAGCAAAAGTTAAATACCAGTATTCGGTATTTTTAAAACGTGATACCGGAAATTTAATTATTGTATTTGAAATTTTTCAAAAGAATGCTTGAAATTTAATTTTGTGCAAAAATTGTATTATTTATGAAAACGTATTGTGAACAAATATAAAATGAAGGAACAAATGTCATAATAAAAAATCAATTGCAGTAAAAAACATAATGCATCTGTTGAATTGTCTATGAGCCCGGAACCCATTTCAGTGCTCAACTATTCTTTCTGAACTCATGCAGGTCAGTGGTACTGTTAGCAATTCGATATACACCTCCTCTAATTGTCTGGAAGTCCTTCATTTTCAAATTCTTCGGTCTTTCGCGTGTTATTCTTGGATAAATCCTTTTGTGTGTGCATGTGTGTTCCTTTTGTATTGTGTGTATCATTATATATATATATATATATATATATATATATATATATATATATATATATATATATATATATATATATATATATATATATATATATATATATATATATATATATATATAGCTAGTTGTAATTTATTTTCGAGAGAAGATATTTTTCCAATATTAATATCATTTTCTCTTGAGCAGGAGAGGTTAGTGTTTGTTTTTTATTAGTTCTTTGGTTTGTAATTTACGATAAATTTGACTAAACTTGATCTTGTTAGTTTCTCTTATTCGTTTTCGCTTTCTTTTCAAAATTCTTTACAATGGGGTGGTTTCCTTCAGTCAAAAGTACTACTTTCAGTCATTGAAATGGATAGCAAAAAAATGAATGAGCAAAAAAAAAAAAAAAAATACATGGACCCAGAAAATACTTTCCTTTCCCCAACAGTTTTTTTAATTAATTTTTTAAAATGTCCGATTTTTCAAACAAGGCGTGATCTTTATGACGTCACAAATGATGCAATTTAGCGCATCTTTCTACTACGTTTCCACGTTAAGATAATCAAGCAGCGAATTAAAATTGCGCTGTACCATAGACTAATAATAAGAGTAGACCGAGCTTTCCCAGACCTGCTGCTGAAAAAATTGGTTCATGGATACATCATGTGACTGGTGGAAGGCTTGGCGAAAACTTTGGCAGCATGGTTGCTAGATGGCAACATTACCTATAGTTTGGCACTCGACATGTATTTTAAGTAATGTGTTTTCATTATAATTTTTTTCCAGGTGCAGAGATTGAACTGTTTTTCTTCTAGTTATGAATTATTTTGACATTAGTAATTAGTTTTTGATCACAGTTTTCAGAAACTTTTATTTTATTTGGAACTGCTACGTCAGCGTTGGCGTGAACGTAATGGAGTAAACGTTTTACGTTAATGCAAAAATGTACTAATCGGAATCTTAAATTGAAATTGTAGGTAAAAATCTTACCATTTGCCAATTCTATTTGGGCGCTTGCATCTTTAGTTGCTTAGAGAGTTATTGAAATTGACTAAAGAAAATGCACAATACTATCTAAACGAAAAACTCACTATATTAACAAAATATTTACAACTTAGAAAAACAAATTTACAAATCGAACTCCTTAAAAGATCATTATTCCGCGTTCCATCAATTCTATTTATTTTATTTCTCACGGGCTTTGATCGTCTGCTACGATCAACGCCCGCTGTTGCTAGGATATCCACTAGTCACATGGTTTGGTTCATGAGCAGCAAAGGGTTGCCATAGCTCGGTCTATTCTTATTATTAGTCTATGCGCTGTAACTTTGTTATCAGCCATATCGTTGCCAATACACGTGAGTAAAGATGCGAATTAAATATTTTGTAGTGTGAATGGCAACATTGAATGGCATTTTATCATTTGTGATGTCACACGACAAAAGTGTAAACATTAAAAGCGCGCCGATTTAAGTAATTTTTAAAAAATATTACACTTAAATAAATTATTTTGAAAAATGGTCGAGTCTTATGTTTTTAAGCATGAACTTTCAGAAAAAAATACTTTTAAAATTACGGAAACGACCCCATTATACTTATGTAAATCTGAAAATGTATTTCAAATGATTATGCTTTACCTCTATGCGAATTTTCAAGGCACTATATAATTTCCAAATATCATCTTGCCAAGTGTAAACCCAAGTAGTGAGACAAGACAATAAACCAACACTGATAACAACAAATTACCATTTGTTATGATAAGAAGAAAAAGTTTGTCAAAATTTACTACAGTTGAGACAAATAATTAAAAATGAAATCATACTGCTGCAATTAATAGTTGGAATAAATTGTACATAGGACAAATCAAAGCAAGCATTCAAAATTGCACTCGAAATTAACTTTCACAAAAGGGAAAGTGATCAGGGAAATAGAAAAAAATGAAACATGGTGCACAAAAGTGCACGAAAAAAGAATTAATATCACTATCTAGTAATGACAATATGATTTTGCAATCTTTCCGCTACTTCTATTCAGTGATATTCTATTAGTTTGTGCTTTTGAAGTCAAATTTTTACATCAAAAGTTTAATTTTCGTTCTATACCGTGAAAAAAAAACGTACATTAAAAAAAATCAATATAATAAGTTACATTAAAAATCCTTTAATTGAAACTATTTTTTATTTTCAGCTAATACCGAAAATGCCGGAATTTTGCCTCAGTAAATACCGGTATTCGGTATACTGGTATTGCAATCACTACATAGGAATGGTGTGAAAACATATTGGACGTCATGTTCGAATTTAGTTTCGACCCATTTCAAAAAGAAAATCCGTCAATATTTTGAAAAAATTACAGGGTTCTATTTCGAATGACATAGGAATGATGTGAAAAATCATTGGACTTCATATTCGAATTCAGTTTCGCTTTTATTTTGGTTTTACTAAAAAATTTCAAAGTCCCCAAAGTGAACACTTTTGGGAGCCACTCTATATGTAATTGCGTTGGACAGTTGAAAGCAAATTTATGCTCTAAACAACATCAATACTATTTTTAGACATGGTGTAAAAAAATCGGACTATTTTTTTACACCATGTAAAAAAATAGTCCGATTTTTACCACCATTTACGACCCACATAACTACCGAAACCAGACTCTTCCATCCAAAGGGTGGGGGGGGGGAGGAGTCATGAAAGTCCTTTTCTTTATATTAGGGTCTGGTGGGGTAAAGTGGTCATAAAATAGTAGGTTTTCAACTTTGGTGGATAATAAATACAACAAATAATTTAAACACCTTAACTTTTTTTGTTGTTATTTTACATTGCATTATTAAAGAACACAGTACACTGAAGTTTAGAAAAAAATATATTGATTTAATTAGTTTTATAACACTTTCGTTTCCCTTTGTATTTATGACCACTTTACCCCACGGGATGGGGGAAAGTGGTCATAGCTCGGGGTAAAGTGGTCATAGTTAAAAATAACTGCAAAACCGTATTAAATAAACCTAATATTTGTATATTTCAGTTATTTTATGGTTACAAGTATATGCACTAATATATGCGTGTATTCACGAGTATATACGTGGCGTGTAAACATGAGTAATCACGTTCATATATGAGTAGATACCGTGCGTACCTGAGTATATACATGTATAGTAGACGTATATACGCATATATGTACAAGTGTACATGTGGGTATATACATAACTGTACATAAATGTATACACGGGTATACACGAGTTAATTCGTGGATGCATCCAGTGCGTGTTTGTACGTGTCTACTCACGTATATACACGTATATATGGAGGCACGAGTATATACGCATGTATACGTGTAAACACAATTATATACCTGAAAAAACGTATATACGTACATTTATGTGTCCGTACATACTCGTCAACCAGTACATATATGTATTCACGAGTATATACGCTTACATACATG
The DNA here is from genome assembly GCF_026930045.1 of Uloborus diversus. NCBI lineage: Eukaryota > Metazoa > Arthropoda > Arachnida > Araneae > Uloboridae > Uloborus > Uloborus diversus. The sequence goes on along the minus strand of NC_072734.1, from coordinate 125,211,547 downwards.
TATGCCTACAGAGTGAATCCAAGCTCTTGAGCAAAAATCTAAGGGGTGTGAGAGGTGAGGATAAAAAGCAAAGAACAATAAGGAGTTTATGGTCGTTGACGCGCTACATGCGCACAAAGCCAGAAACTGATGGATGCAAAACAGGTCAAATTTTTTACACAAAGATGATTTTACTGAAAATTTGGTTTTTAAGAAATATTTAGAGCACTTTTTAAAAGTTACGGCCCGTAGTAGTTCGAATACACGCATCGCAACAAAGGCGGAGCGACGGATGAAAGTTTTTCAAAAGTCTCGTTATTAAAACAGAGAGTGCTTTGTGATTGCGACGCATGCATTACAGCTGCAGGCCTCAAATTTCTTTAATCGCTTTAAAACCTTCTTACAACCTAAAATGTTGTGCAAAATTGTCTTAGTGTAACAAAGTTGTGACCTGTTTTGCATCCACCAGTCTTTGGCTTTGCGTGCATGTAGCGCGTCAGCATTGTGTTTGTGACCATATGTTCCTTGTGATTCTTGCTTCTTATACTCCCCTCTAACACCTGGTAAAAATTTTCCCAAGAGTTTAAACTAACCCTGTATACTTGTATGTCATATGCTTGTATGTAAGTATCTACTCGAGTACGTACGTGTATATACGTGTCTGCCTGAGTATATAAGTGTTCGTATACATACGAGTAAAAGCAAGTAGATACTTGTATAGTCGAATGTATGTCTGCATAGATAAAAAATACCCATATCGCAGATACCCATATACGTATTTATTGGTGCATTTATGTGAATACGTTTGTATACGTGCCTACACGAGTATATGCGTATGCATACGTATATACTCGTATATTTAACCCCATTTATGGTAAAAACAATACATATTAAGTGAAATTAATATTTAATTCATATCTGCCTTATACATAACTCTTAAGTGACATTAGAAGAACAATATTCGTTAAGCCTAATATTATGACCACTTTACCCCATCTTACTGAAATTGTTCTAAAAAATGATCTAAAATATATTCAGCTAACTGCTAATGAGTAAGCGATCTTAAGACATGTAGGAAGCTTCCTGTGCCGTCAATCTGTTCATAATTCTAACAAACAAAATTTCCTAAAAAAGTTAAAAGAGGTGTTTAGATTTTTAAAATTTTCATATTTACACAAAATATTTTTTTTACCAAATAAAATTTTGCCAGGTTTGGAAATTTCGTATTCAAAATGTAGTTTCTAACTCCTTGAACCTAAAATAAAATTTTCACATTCATTCGAACATTTATTTCCAAGCTGTAGTCATTTATTTGACGTATGACCACTTTACCCCATTGACCACTTTCCCCCACCAGACCCTAACTTCCATATTGGCACTCCAAAGATCCCCCGTTCCTGTCACCATGGAGACTGACCGGGGAAACCACCGTGTTAGGATGAGTAATTTTTAAAAAAGCTAAAACCAAAAAATCCGCGTTAAAAAATTTTCTTCCCTCTGTTCGATATTCCATTAATTTCACTCCAGTGGCACCTTTTGGTCGAAAATTCAACTGATATAAAAAAAAATCATTATAATTCAAAGTTTCTGGGCATTTCTGCTCAAACTGCATCTTTTATTACAAGTAGTTCAATAATGATAAGTTTTTAAAAGATCTACTGACCTTTCGATCACCTTACAAATAACAGCATACCTAATCAAAACAGAAGAAATTCATTAATAATCAATTATTCATGCAGTCCAGCTGTCTTTAGTTGGCCCTTGATTCCGCTTTATTTCAAAGGTCTTCATGAAGGGGAAATACGCAGAGAAAAATTTATGAATGGAATTCTTAATACGGTATTGGTTCTAGTGCTTAAAACGTCACCTTGTAATTTAAGAATTCAGCCAAAGAGGCACAACATTTCAATTTTGTACGGTCAAGGCAGATGTTTCATTGGACAAGTCATATTCCAGATGAGTGGGTGGATCTCTGTTTTATTTTTTTTTCAGCAGCCATTGGTCAGAGACAACAACGCCTGTCATAAATAATTTGAATTGAAAATTGGAGAGAGTAGTGTTGCAATAAAGAATGCAAAACTTGTTCTTATTACTCCTTCGCCAAATGAATGCAGTTATTGCTGCAACTTAAGCATTTCAGGTCTAAATAATCATACAAAGGAATTTTTTCGGTTTATATCGCCAAAATGCCGCTTAATTTGAAAATATGGCAGGGGCCCTTTCTTCCTTCTCTACCTATCTTAAGTATAATGGAATCGCTTTCTCAAATGATTGACAATCGTCATTTGTTCCCGGTCAGAAAATAGTCATATTTGCTGCTTCATCGCACACACACACGCACACACAAAGCCAGTTTTACTTTTCAATCATCAAACGAATACCACGATATTTTTTCTTTTGAAACAAGATCTAGAGCAGTTTAAAAAAAAATCATTAAAATAATCTCAATCAATAATTATTAATAATTTTGTTATGAACAGAAATCCCAATCAAATGAGCACACCAATCTGTACCTCAATTTTAGAAACATAATTATTGATGCTCATGTTTTCGATTCAAATTAAATACCGTTTTTTTACTCCCTTTATTCAAAGAACAGAGATGTGTTCTGAAAACAAAACTTGCGAGAATCATCCTCCGGCAAAGTTTTGCGAGAAAGCTCCTAAACTGGGAGATGTTTACTTATTTACGCTGCCTTAAGGTAAAGTAAACATCCAGGAAACTTGTCACCTCAATGGTTAAACATAAATACTGATATTTGAAGCGCACAAGAGTACATAGCGCTCGCTGAACCTTAAGCACACATCTCACCAGGAAACATCACGATCAAGGAAATTCAAAAAAATTCCAAATTGGTGGCATTCGAAAGAGCATTGGAAAACATGTTTATGGCACTGAAACTACGTGCCCTCGTGACCACGTTATCGAAATATGATGTCTTAAAAATTGCCGAAATTTTTAGTAAAGTCGCCAAATTTAGCGAGTTTTGTTCAGAAATGGAAGGTACGGCGCGAATTCAACATCTGCATCTGACAAGACATTTCACTTCCATATTTGGTCACCACCAAAGCGTGTGAGAAATATCGCATTAATTCTTTACTCGGGGTGACTACCATGGCGCGGGGTGTCGTGGCACAGACTGCGGCATTGAAATTTTTAGGGGCTTGTGTTCCGGGATATTAACGTGCAACTGCATAGGGGAAAACGCCACAGCCCGAAATATTTGTTTTATTTTATTGTAAAAACAATGGAATTTTTTGTTATTCTTAAGACTGTCTGTTAAAAAACTGATGGTTAAAACTTTTATGCTTCTGTGGGTGAAATATTTCCACTGAAAGAGTTTATTCGATGATGAAACTGTTTTGAAAAAAATATGATAACCGTAGAGAAACGGTAAACACACTTTAAAGTCTTTTTTTTTTTTTTTTTTTTTTTGAAAAGTCGTAAATCTGAACTCTTCAACAGTATCTAAATACGAAGAAAACGACATTTTTAAAGATTTCAAACCATGTTCTCAAATTAAAAAAAAACGATTTCTGTCAGTTATTTCCAGTGTGTTTTTCGTTATGTGTATCGTTTTCAAGTTATGTGTAAGCCCTCTAACAAGTCAAATAAAAAAAAAACTATTAATTTTTATTTTGCTCGAATTTGAATTCCCTTTTAACGTGAAACATAATTGGTAAAAGTGACTTCAGTATTTTTAAAAATGACTAAATAACATGCAATATGATGTGCATTTACGTTATAGCGACTTTTAGTTGCAGTGACAGACTTTTTCGAACTACAGGGGTTGTTGTAATGAACGTCGACTATAAAATTTATGATAAGAATCTGTTATGAAGTAATTTCCAACATCGTTAGTTTTGCTGTGCAAATTTTTGACATTTAATATCCGTTGTTTTCTTTTTTTTAATTATTATTTTTTTTTTTCGATTTTAAATTAAAAATTAAACATTTTCGCTAGCAGTGGTCAGACAATAAAACTTCATGAATGATAATAACTTTTGAAAAAATAAATAAGAGCTGGGATACTACAATCCATGATCATGTTCTTTCAACATCAAAAACTACCCATTTTATTTTCAATATATAAGCTTTAATAAGCATGTTTTTTTTTACTTATTCATATTAATTCTCGTACATAATTATTAATTACTTACAACACATTTCATAACAAGAGTACAAACTTAAATTAGTTAAGTAAAACACACTTGAAATGCACTTAAATTCTGAAATGCATTATTATTACGATTACAAAGTGAAATCCTACGTTCAATTTCGTTATAAAGTTGTAGCTCCTCTGGATAAAGCTCTCTAGTTTCCATTTCACAGGCTTCATAGTTATTTTTTAATTTTACCTACACAAGTAAAGGGTTAATTCGAAACATCGTTTACGCGCTTTGCAGATGACCAGAAATGGAAATGAGAGTCTTGCTAGACGCAGGCGATGAAATCACGTGGTATTTTCCATTTCTTGCCAAGTCTTTAAATTTGGCGAATTTTCGTAAGATTTCGACAGACTTTGACCCCCCATATCTCAAAAACAAAAGGACGAGGGCACACAATATTTGGGTCAAATTTTTTTCTAAAGATACTCTTCCGAATGCGACCATTTTTAACTTTTTTCATGATTACTGAACTCGTGATGTTTCCTGGTCAGAAGCATTGACGAGACTTAAACATTTACGTGCAAACAAAACTCGTGTGTTTCATTCCGTGTATAACGAATTTTTTTGAGCAATCACGATTGCTTATTGTTCTCATTTGACCGTTTTTGGTGTCCGTGCCTTTTTCAATTTGTACCAGAAGCCTTTGCAGCACCACCGCCCACCGTCCTCTGCTGGCGGTGCGGCTGCTCCGGTTTTGAGTTATCCGCTTCTCCTGGTCGGAGGTGTCCATGTCCTACACACATGCACGTTCACACACACGACTTCACACACATACACTCACACACGCCTACGTGCATACACACAGGTCTACGCGCACACACAACTATGCACAAGTAACCGCCTAAGAGGAGAGGCAGACTTGGGGCGGGGGGGGGGGGGGGTGGACAGGAGCCGTTTCTAGAAACATTAACTCCAATGAGTAGGGTCCTGTCTCAGTTCGTGATTGCGAAAAACATAATTTGAATTTAAAATTTCAGAATTCAAATGAATTTTCTTTTCTATATTTTTTTCTGATCAGTAATGCTCAGAATAATTTTTAAATTTAACTAAGAGCATTTATAATTTTCTTTCTTCTCTTTCGCTGCATTTAAAGAATCAGCGATAGAAATTTGCACATAATAGGAACATAAAATAATTGAACGCTGCTTATCAATGGTTATTTCGCTTTCATTTAGTATATTTAACTTAAAAGTAAATTAGAAGGAATTCAATCTGAGTCAAACCCGCTATGGGGATGATACATTACAAACTAACTTTAGTTCTGGCAAACCTAAGCTGGTAGCACTCTGAAGGCTGCGCAGCTCCTGATGACAGCAGTAAAATGCTGCCAGACTACGTTTGTCCCAACTAAGGACCCTATATATAAGAGCCGGCGCATCAGCTTAAGATTAGCCTTTTTGGATCGGAGCGCGTGTTTGAGTGGTTGTCTTTTCAGGCGAGTAATCGCGTTTGGTGATTGTTCACTGCGAGCGATTATTAGCGGCACGTGAATTGTATATTAAATAAAGTATTATTTTTGGCAAATTTGACGAAACCCAAAACTTTGCTCTGGTAACCCTAGCAGCGCAACAATGAAAAATATGATCCAAAATGGCTAAACTTAAGCTGATGCGTCGGCCTATCTATATAGCGGCTCTCCAATTACAGAGGATCAATTCATTTACATATTTTTATCTTTTATTGTACTTTCTCTGTCGTTGGATAGTGGGACGAGCTGTTACCATCGCAATACACGATGATGTGATGTGACGGTAATGGAAAAACTCTATACCAAGCTTTATATCTCGTTACCAAAAACAAAATTATTTAACAGTAATTATGGAGTTAATTGTTAATAAAGTTAACAAATTAATTTCAGGCATGAATTTAAGCAAGCGTGGTATTAGTGGTATTTGAACTTTTGAAACTTTGCAAACACTACAGGAATCGAGCATTTTTTCCATTTACACCATCAGTTTAAATGTGTTTTTCATTTTGGTACTATTTTAATTAACTTGGAATACGTTTAAGAAGAAAGGAGTAAGCAATGAGAACTACATAATACATGAACTAAAACTTCTGCAATTTTGATTATTTAGTTATAATCATTAATTAACAGAACTTATTGTGACAATGATAGCTTAATAATCACTCATATTCTAAAAAAAAAATTTGTGATGCTAAAAAATCAGTTTTCTATGGATGTTTAATTTTAACTTGTGAGAGCATTTTTTCAGCCTCATATTAGAGGATTTATGTAAAAATATAGATTAAAATTGGAATAAACTAATAATTATTGGTTGGTTAATTAATTTCGTTATAGATTATTGCACTGTCATCGGGTCTGAGGTTACATACAAAATTTCAAAAGAATCCGATCACAGGAAGTGGGTGAAAATGGAGTTCCAAGATTCCAAACAGACAAGAATCAAGCCAAGTTAATAAAAACATGGTGAAATAATTATGCTTTTGCTCGGCAAAGAAAGGAATTGGCGATGAACTCAAAAGCGAAGAACTTGTGCTATGAATAACTTATATTTTGATATAATAATCTGAAACTATAAATGTTCTTTTTTGCAGCAGTTTCGGAATCACAGGAGCCTCATTTTCAGAATAAGAACAGACACATGAGCTAGTATACTTCAAAACGTACAGTAAAGGACACGTTAGTTTTCGTATACGGGTAATGCCCAAAGAATTTAATCTTTTTTTTTTTTTTTCATTTTCCAAAATAATCTCTGAATCACTTAAAGAAAATTTTAAATTATTCATACTCATGTTTTTCGCTCACTCTAAACTCCTTCTTTCACTTCTTTTATTCAGAACTCTCTGGGTCTTTACTTCTGTTTTAAAAACGAAACTTCCGGAGGAACAAGCTCTGCATGAGTCACGGTTAAAGAATCACTCGCCACCTCCTCTGCAGCTCGTTATCCCCAGGCGCAGTTACAGCGAAAAAGCGCCTACGCTGGGAAAGTTTATTTATTTATGAAGCTTCAAGGCAAAGCAAACATTCAGGAGACTTGTCACCTCGATGGGCTGAACATAAATACTGATATTTAAGACTCTGAAAAGCACCTGACTTGAGTTGAAAATTAACTGACTCTTAAGCATACATTCCGGAAGCATTAACGAAACAAATATTTACCAGCAAGCGTCTCTTAAAAAGTGCGCTCTTTATTTTGTGTTGCGCTGCTTTTAAAATTTTTGCCTTATCTGCAAGAGACAACAAATTTAAAATTGAGCTGGGTATATTTTCTCTTAAATTATAAAGAACACAATTGAGAAGAGTGCACGTATTGACAATGCTACATAGTTAATTAATTATGATCCAATTTGCTTGTTCTTGATTTATTTAATTTGATTTAGGAGTAAGTTTGAAGAAAATAAGAGTTGCTAACATTTTGGATATTGGTGCTAAAGCGACCCAAAAAATAAGTTCCGCTTAAACTTCATTTGTTTGATTTGATTTAACACTTTAGGAAAATCATATTCACTTAAAACTCGACTACTGGTGTTAATGCTACATCTTAAACAATTACCATTCCCCTTCCACTTATTTTGCTTTGTTTGAGAGTATAATTTTTCACTTTTTTTTTCAAGGGGCAAAGTGAAAAAATATTTTCAAATGAAATATTTTTTATTCAATTATAAAACATGTTTTTCATCAAAAGGATGAGTAAATAAAAGGTTAAATGAATAAATGAAAAGATGATGAAACAATAAACGAATAATTAAATAAATAAATCAATTTAAAATAGGGAAAATAAATGAGTGAGTAAAAGAATGAATGAATACGAAAAAAGGTGAATAAATGAATAAATATGTGAATTAATGAATAAAGGTATGTAAACGAGTTAATTAGTAAATGAAAACGTAAGCGATTTATATTAAATGATTGAGTGAGTAAATGAGACAAACTATTTCACTTTGCCCAATTCACTTTGCCCCGCATGTACTTGACTAATAGGGAAGTTGCAACCTATTAAATGTTCATATTTTGGCTATTGGATATTGTTAATTGACCCTCAAAACTAAATAATTCACCATCGCCGAATTTTAAAACACCGTTGTTGATTTTTAATGAATTTTTAAAAATCCACGCGCAAAAGTGCGCTCTTCTGAAACGTCACGAGCCTACGTCACAGGGCGCGAATGGGCAGCCTTCCGCCGAAGATCCCTTGTTTTCGCTAGGGACATTTTGAGCGCGCTGATATCTTTATTTTTTAGAAATTCAATAATCCTTTTGAACACACTATGGAGACCAGATTCGTTAAAGCACAATCTAAATAATCTTCCTCAAGTAAAATCAATGATGATATTCGAATATTTACGAGAGGATGAGAGGTTTAATGTTCCAGAAACGCGAGGAGTTAAATGCGAGGAGATAAGCCTTTTACGTTTCGTCTTCGAAGTCGAATGCACGTTCTTCGGTTTCTCCCATGACATGGGAACCGGTTCGCTAGCTTTTCTCTCCTAACGGAAGAGCGCACGACGTCACTTCCTATGCCATTTGACGTCACAAGGGCTTGAACTTTAAAAATTAATTTAAAAAACTACTTATCGTATCGCAAAAATTTTTTCACCTATGATGTTCATACATGTTACTCTATCATATAAAAATAAAATTGAAAAATCGAAAACTTCCCTATTGTGCAATTTATTTAAAATACAAATAAGCTTAATATTAACTAAATTAATGCTTCCTTGAATATTCGGAGGCCGCAAATAATATTTAAAATGTTAATAACAAGATCGTTATCAATTTCGAGTAACAAAAATATTTTTCACTTACGACAAAATATTACAATTTATGAGCATCAATTTTTGAAAAATGCCTGTATTATCAGGGCCTGATTACTGAATAGGCCAACTAGGCCTTAACCTAGGGCCTGCCGCTCTTTTGGGGCTACCAAATGGCTAAAATTGCTTTTTCAAATGGCTTAAATTACTTTACCTAACGAAATAAAACAGTAATGTTTGATTACAGAGGACCCTGAAAAATGGTTTCGCCTTGGGCCCCTCGACATCTTAATCGGGCCCTGTGTATTATCATATGCTTTAATTTTCGACGCTATTTTTTTTCCTGACTGGAATAGACTACTTATGGTACTATATACTTAAAATAATACCAGATAGGTGGAGCTAAAAACAGAGTAAATATTTCACCATTTCACTTTGCCCCATGTGTTCCCCTACATTTAATTCCCTATTTAAATAAGCTATAAGACACTCTGGTACGTTAATGATTTGCATAGCATTTCAATACATGAAACTAATTTGTTGTAATCATCAAGAAACTTTCTTCGGTTATCCATCTTATGAATTCCTCAATCTTATGCATAATCGCTCAAGTAATCGCTACTACAGAATTATGCTATTCCCAAAAACTCAGAAAGTAAAAAATGAGAACTAAATTGACTTTTTACTATTATTTTTATATACCCATGAGTGTATTTGAACAAAATATTAGTTTTGCCTTCAAGAATAAAGTAAATGGGCAATTTTTGTTTAACAGTGCATTCTTTCGTAATTTGATTAATCTTCATCCATATACTATCAACGCCACATAGTTACTTAGAAGGAATCCCTCCCATCCGGTGGAAAACAGCTGCCAACAAAAATTGGTTGTATTTCAAAATCAGCAGGAACTTTTAAAATGCATGATGAGTAACATTAGCAACATTATTCTGATAAAATACTGAATCACCTCACGTTTTGACTTTACAGGCTAATAAATTATATAGAATTGAGTTATCACACTAATTAAATTAAAGTTTGAAAGGGAGAAGAAAATAAAGAACCGATCTCTGAAAACAAATTTAATCAATATTAGTTTTATGTGTGAACTAGTGGTACCCGCACGGCTTTGCCTGTAATAGGAAATTAAAAGCTCTTTTGGTTCGCCTGTATATTTACAAATAATGTATGGTCAATTTTCTCGCCAATTGGCTTGTGCCCATGTTACGGTTCCACGTTATGATAATTTTGTAATTTACTTGTCCATCTTAAGAGATTTTTGTTCTTAAAATTGCAATAGAAAAAGAACCACATTGAATTTTCGATAAATCGCTTCGAGGTGCACACCCCCATGCTACAAACTAACTTTGTGCCAAATTTCATGAAAATCGGTCGAAGGGTTTAGGCGCTATGCGCGTCACAGAGATCCGGACAGAGAGGCTTTCAGCTTTATTATTAGTAAAGATAAGTAAACAATATGACTAATTTAGTAAAGAAAAAAATGAAATGCGCCGAAGGCAATTCAAATGAAAGTTAGTGATTCCTTTCGAAAAATAAGGTGGACATTGAAATGTTTATTGCCTCTCCTGTAAAAATTTAAAAAAGGATTGAACTGGTTTTTGTACGAAACACCTTGTATATCAAATGAAACAATGATCAAATTCTGAAAACATCATGGTTTAAAGGTTATTTCAGCTCGGTTTATGCTTCTGACTTTTTGTATGTCCGTGTACTTTTCCCTTTACGTCAGTTTACATTTTCTCGATTTGTTTGTGTGTTTTCCTGATCTCTACTGCACACTATTTTCTAATTCTCTTACCTATTCTCTAAGCTTTTTAGTCTCTTACAGCAGACAGTAATCCTTCTTTCTCTCTTTTTCGCTTGCAGTTACTTTCCTCTTTTCTTTCTTTTTTTTCCCTAACTTTCTTTTTTGCTTTCTCTCTTTCCCTTCTGACCCTATCCCACAACAAACATGCCTTCACAAAATATTTATTCTTCTAAGCAAGTTTTGAGAGTGAGTGAGAAGAATTCTTTCTTCAGTTCCTTAACTGAGGTAATAATTTAGTTCAACTTTGCTCACACGCTGAAATAAAATTGAATCAGGACTTGAATAAATTTTTAACACTGAATTTGTTTCACCTAGATTTTCATAACAATAATTTACATATAAATTTTGAAATACAACCATTGCCACAAACCTACGGGGAAAAACTCCTGAACGATTGAAATAAAAACGCTAAAATAATAATTAAAAAGTGGTCTTCAAATCTAAACCAATGTTGGTACTGCTTTATGTGATTATTCTTGGACTTTCATGTATACTCTAAGTTATCCGGATATCTAGTTTGCTGCTAATTACTGCTTAGTAGTAACGTTTGATTTTTAGGACTGGCTGCTATAAAAAAACAAAAGAACACAGAATGAAATCGGAATTTTCAAAAGTTCTCTATAGCAAACTACGACGGTCCAAATTAATTTGGATGTGATAATTTAATATTTTAGAAAACTCTTAGTGCTTGCATTATATTTCTGTTGTTTCCCGAATGTACAATTCCACTAAGATTGGAGAGGGAGAGAAAATAAAACAGATTTACCGGGAAAATATTTTGATTAAAATTTAGTTTTACTTCGGTTTCATATAGGAAATGCTGATTGTAACTCGCGGTGATAAGGAAAAATAATAGAGTTTAATCTTATTCAAAAACAAAGTTCCGCTAACGTATAAACTTAAGTTCTAATAATTTAGAAGATTCTATCACAGACTTCCTTGAAGATAGTTCTTTACGGGTTACCAAATTTGAAAGATAATGTAACTCTTTTGCACAAAGAAAGCAAATTTATGCTTTTTATTTATTTTATTTATGTATTTATTTATTTTAAAAGTTCGAATACAAAATTTCTTCTAAATCGAATTTTAGAAGAAATGATTCGAGGTACAGACCCATAAGCACCAAACAAATTAGGTACCAAATTTTCAAAAAGTGACCGAACGATTCCGGTGCGAATCTCATACAGACATACACGCATACATTTATACAGGCAGACAAACAAGATTTACTAAAAGGTACCCTTTTGGAGGCTTTAAAAAGAAAAGGGCAAAAAAGCATATGAACCTCGTAGTCCATGTGCTAATCAGAGCTTGTATGTGAGCGTTCTAGTACACAAAAGTGTTCTTCTGAACTCACATTTCAGCTCTTCATAC